>NW_011628197.1:23042-32050 GCF_000512975.1 Sesamum indicum
TTTAGCCTGTGTACTATCACCTCCGGGTTTATACCCCGAAAATCTGACGGATCCCATGCAAACATATCCACGTTACTTCTTAAGAAAGTAATCATGATTCCCTCGAACTGTCCCAAGTTGGTGCCTATTTTGGTGACCTTGGTCGGGTCTCCTTGTATCAACTCCACCTCTTTGTGATCAACAGGTTCTATTCTCCCTGCTTTCAGTGCCTGCCAGTCTTCGTTCTTCACACACTGAAGTTTTCTATTTTCATTTTTCTCATTCTTTCCTAGAGATAAATTATAACACCTTTTGGCTTCGATCTGATCGCACACGACCTCCCCTATCCCGGATAGAGTAGGGAAGTTCATCTTGAGGTGATATGTTGATACCACTGCCCTGAAAGAATTAAGCCCAGGTCTCCCCAGGATAACATTGTAAGCAAAAGGCATATCAACAACTAAAAATATTACCATCAATGTTTTGCGTTTCGGCTCTTCTCCCAAAGATACAGGTAAATCCACCGTCCCAAGTGATGCGACCTCGCTTCCTCCGAACCCTACCAGTGGAATATTTACTGGTTCCAGCCTTATATTATCAAGCCCCATCTTATTCAATACTTCCTTAAATATTATATCTGCTGAACTCCCGTTGTCTACCAAAACCTTATGGACTGTAAAGTTTGCTATGTCCATTCGTATCACCATTGGATCATTATCTGTCACGATCCTGGTTCCCGCATCTTGATCTCCAAACACGATCTCGGGGTTGCTCGTTATATGCACCCCTTGCTTACGTCGCTCCCACCTAGTCTCTCTCTCGAATCTCCTTCTAGCTCTTCTCGACCATCCCTCTGATCCTCCTGCAATAGTATGGATAATGCCTTTCACAGGCGCGTTCTCCGCCACCGTCTGGTTCCTTCGTTCCTCTGCCCAATTTGACCTGCGATCCCTACTGCTCGATCTGCCCCTCCGATCTCGTCTCCTTTCTTCAAAATTATGGGTGTTCTGTCTCCTGAAATACCCTTGTCGCACCAATCGCTCTATCTCATCTTTCAATTGATAGCACTCCTCTGTATCATGCCCTCTTTCTCGATGAAACCGACAGTACTTGTTCGAATATCTTTTGGCTGGAGTAATCCTCGTATGCTTCGGCCACATCAAAACTTTATCTTTTTCCACCAGCATGAGAGCTTTAGCCCTGGTCATATTTAAAGGAGTATACCTGCTATATTTCGGCTGGTAAGGTGGTTCCCTTTCTTTCTCCTTTTTTGATCGCATATCCCGATCTCTAGTGAATCTTCCATCTCTTGCTCGTTCTGATGTAACTCTCCACTCCTCATCCTTCATTGCATTCATCTCCTCTTCATCAATATATTTTTGCGCCATTGCCATCAACTGCTCTGTATCTATTGGCGGGTCCCGTGCTAAAGCCGATGCAAAAACTCCTTTCTTCAATCCATGGATTAGGATACTAGTCATCATGTCTATCCTAAGATCCTGCACCTCCAACGTTTCGTTATTAAAACGTCCCATAAAATTTTTCAGACTTTCATTCTCCCCTTGACGGATGGTAAATAAATGCGTGGCCGATCTCTTCTGCTTTTTCTTGGAAGCAAAATGGAATGCGAATTTCTGTACCAAATGCTCATATGACTCTATACTACCAGGCGGTAGATTCGTAAACCATTCCTGAGCCTTCCTTGTTAATGTAGTAACGAATAGTTTAGCTACTATGGAACTTGCCTGCCCGTATAAATTCATTACCATGTCAAAAGCGGCTATGTGTTCTTGTGGATCCCGTGTTCCATCGTATTTTGGGAGATCTGGCATCCTAAAACTGGGATTTACAGTTTCAATAAGTATTCGATTGGCGAAAGGTGAATTCTGATGATGTGCCACTATCTCCCCTCTCTTTTTAAGTTCATCAATTTGCTTTCCCAGCAAAGCTATCTGTTTACTGATATTATCTACCTCTGCTCGAGATATAGCTGGTCCTCTAGGACGACTTAAAGCCCTGCTACTGGACCCCACATCTGAAGGCAAGGGACCCTTCCGATTCGCTCCCGGTCGATTCATTCCGTCGTTATCTCGGGCATCTTCTCCTTCTTGAAACAGCCTTTTTCCTGCCACTTTCCTTTCTAACGGAGTTGCCGTTCTTCGCTCGTATGCTACCAGGGCTTTTCTCCCCGCCTCTTCCATCATTTGTTGCAGTTCCCGTCGTGTCAATTGTACCGTTCCCTCTCGATCGGTCACGGGGGTATCCATTTCTTGTCGTGACAGGTGTACAATTGGTGCCGGGTCTTCAGCCGGAGTTTCCATTTCCCAAATGTATTCTTATCCGTCACCTGACGTTCCCACAGACGGCGCCAAAATGATCCGGCTCGAAAACTCAGCTTCTCTCCAAGCAACGTGCTGCTCTGCGTGCGTAATCAATAAGGTTTTCTGCAAACAAGAAATGAACGTCACTTAGCCGGGATAGGTCCCGGCGGAGGTGCTCCGACGCTCAAGTTAGTTTTTAGTACGTGTGAGATAGCTCTCAATGTTAATCGAAGATAACTAGCTGAAAAGCTCAAGAAAAACAACTTACCCTCTCGCAATGCGATCTCTTTCCTTATATCCCCTGCTATCCTGCGCTATTGGCAGGTTTATGCATGTATCCACGTTCAGTGTCCACCATCCGTGAATGGTGCTTAAGTGTCCTCATTTTTAGGAGTTAAGTACGCTCTGAACATGTAACTACCAAGGGATTGACCCTTGGTCAAAGACCTTCCAAGTGTGTAGACCGTTTTACCCTCGTCAGAAGGGCATATTGGTCTTTTATAATATCACCATCATCACTTCCAAGTGTGTAGACCGTTTTACCCTCGTCAGAAGGGCATATTGGTCTTTTATAATATCACCATCATCATTACTCCCCCACTTTTCGAGTGACATCACCCTAGCATTCGAAAAGTCTCGTCCGCCTGTTGAACTGATGATCTCGGAGTGTTTTCGATCTTACACGTGTCGCTCATCGGCCGCTTCTGCTCTTTATACCTTTTTTGTAATACAGATGTCACTTATTGGTAGGTCAACGGTCGAATTTGAAACCGCCTTCCTCGTAATATATATACAAATTCCTTTCAAATTGCTTCTTCCTTCCCCTATACTCACAAACGTTGCTGTTCTGAAGAATTCCCTCTCCAGTAGCTTTCTTCCAGTGTCTTCTTCGTCGCATTTCCCTGTCCGCCTTCGATCTCCATCTCCAGGTACTATGTCTTCTCCTAACACTTCTGACATAGGATCTAATTCTGCTGCTGTTTCTTCGTCTACCCCCTCCGATATCCTCCTTAGAGATTTAGTACCTTCTAGACGTAGGTCTCGCCCTTCCACTTCTTTGGTTAGGTCTGATTCTAACGAAGCTCCTGCACCCGAGTACTCCCCCTCTACATTGCAGCGAAACCCCTGGATGGAGATATCTAGTACTGTGAGGTTACAGGTTCAAAATATAAGGGAAAAATTTTTTATCCCTTCCAACTATGAAATACTTATCCCTCGCCCTACTGATCGTATGCACCGACCTCCACCTGGCTTTTGCTCTTTTTCCTTGCAACATTTTGAAGCTGGATTACGCTTCCCTTTAGCTCCTTGTGTAGCCCACATCTTACGCCGTCTAGACATATGCCCTATGCAACTATCCCCAAATTCGATTCGGCATATTATCCTTTTCGTCATCGTTATGCGGGTACATAGGTTTGAGCCAAGTTTTGAAAATTTCTGGTCTCTATACTCCTTTACTACCTCTGCACGGTCTGGGGATGCCGGTTTTTTCTACCTAACTTCCCGTAAAGAGTGTAGATTCCTTGACCCTCTCGCTTCCAATGTTGGCCCTTGGAAAACCAAATTCATTTTTGTCAAAACTCCTATTGGTCGTCAGTGGCCTTTTTCCCTTGATTGGAAGGTAGATAAACCGACCCCTTTGATCGAAGGTGAGGGACTAGATGGGGATCAAATAAGCAGCATCACTACCTATCGGTATAATCCGAAGAAGCTTTTAGTAGAAGAAATTCTCTGGCTTGCTCACTTAACACCTGCTCCCCTCCAGGTGGAGGGTTCTTTAGGTGACATAACTTTCCGGATTTTATTCTGTCTGGCATGCCAATTTTTTATCTCTATCTAACCTCCTCTTTCTATGTGCAGTGAGTATGGTAAGTCAAGCTCGCCTCAATCGTCGACTTCGAGCTCAATTCGAAGCTCGATCTCGTGCTCGGAGTGCTGCGCCAGAGACCTCTTCTCATCCTACCCCTGTGGGTTCTTCGACCCCCGATGCAGATGTCCCCCCACCTCCTGGACCTACTCCCATCGAGGTTGGTAGCGAAGAGACACAATCGAGAGGTTTTCGTCAACCTGCCTCCATAATCCCTTCCTTCAGTGCGAGGTCGCAAGATAACCTCTTGCCCGCTGAAGACCTTGCAGAAACCTCGAGAAAACGGAAATCCCGTGGTAAGTCTCCCCTCCGCCCCAACTCCATTCGATCACCATCTCAGTCTGGCGAGGGAGAAATACCCTCTGAAGAAATTAGGCGGGAAGAGGAAAGGGATATGAACGTACTGCGGAGTGTAACAGAGTGTTGGAGGACTGCCCGGTTAGACCTACGAGGTGCAGATCATCCCCGAGCTCAACTGGAAGGTGAAAAATGGGTCCCTGACTGGCAGATCTCCCCTCGAAGTTTTGTTTTTAAAACCCGGTCAGGTCAGGATTCCTGGGAATTGTATGACGCGAGCTGCCTCCCTATCGACCAAGCTGCCCTTTTACACACCCCTTTCACCCGAATGGAGGAGCACTATGCCCATTCCCTAGTTCAGGTATTTCTCTTTCCGGCGCCCTTTCTCTTCCCACTACTGTATCTGACACTCCTATTTTCTTGCTAGACGGCGAACTTTATTCAGGGTTTAACTTTGAAATGTGCTGGTTTTCGTCAAAATCATCTCCGAGCCGACTGCGCTAATCGAGAATTGAGAGCTCAAATTTCAACCTTCCAATCCAAGGAAGAAGAATGGTTACGGTCGAGGTCGTTGATGGAAGCCCGCATTAAAGAGTTAGAGACTCAAATGGCTTTCAAAACCGAGAAAGCGACCACCCTCGGGGAAAAGAGAGGATTCGAAGCTGGCCATGCGGCGGGGAAGATTGCGGGAACTCTTGAAGGTCGTGAATCCTTCCTCAAATATGAGGAATACACGCAGAAAATTCGCGAAGCTCGCCTTAACGGTGTCCGGGACTTTCTGAAAACCTCTACCTTTGACACTGCCGTAGAAATTAAGGCGGCCAACTATTTGATGCAAGGGTTTGATCGGTGTAAGTCCCAAACGACTTTTCTACATGGTTTTGCTCCGGGTTTTGATACTTCTCGCCTCAATCCTTGCCTTGATGCCAACCTTCAACCTTTACCAGATGAAGATGACTCCCCCCTTACTGAGGACGATGAATTTTCTGCTTTATTAAATGAGATAGAAAAGATGTAATCCACTCTTGTGAATCTTCTGTTTATATTTTATATAATACCCATTTCTCTGATTGTGTTATATCGATCTTTCACAGATTCAGTTTAACGTTTCTTTTACTTTGCTCGTATAGAGGATTTTGCTCGCGAGTTTCATGAACAAAAGAAAAGAACTTCCATTAGCCTTTTCCAGGCCGTATCCTAACCTTTCACAGGTTACCAGACATATCGGTCTTTTACAGAGTATATGCTCGTAATCTTTCACAGATTAGTCTAACTCGAAGCTAATATCTTTGAGTTGAATTGCCTTTCTCAGGCATCCCTTTCAAGGTACTTTAAAGATAGAATTTCTTGAGATTCTGTATGTTCCATGGTCTGGGTACTTCGTTGCCTTGAACATCTTGCAATTTGTATGTCCCTTTCCCGACGATCTCAACAACTTTGAAAGGCCCCTCCCAGTTGGGATCGAGTTTTCCTACATGCTTCGAAACCTCCACTTTTCTCAATACCAGGTCCCCAACCTGTAACGATCTGGGCTTCAAGTTTCTATTATGATCTCTCAGCATTAGGCTTTTATGGTGCAACATCCTTATTCGCGCTGCCTCTCTTTTCTCTTCCAGTATGTCCAGGTCGAATGCTCGTTGTCCTCCATTCCTCTCTGGATCGAAGTTTATAATCCTTTGCGATTCTTCTCCTATCTCTGCTGGAATTACAGCTTCAGAACCATAAACTAAAGAAAATGGAGTCTCACCTGTTGAAGTTCGAGGAGTTGTTCTATAGGCCCATAGTACTCCTGGGAGTTCATCGCTCCATTCTGTCTTCGAACTCAGCCTGGCTTTCAGATGTTGTAATATAGTTCTGTTTGTGACCTCCGTTTGACCATTCGATTGGGAATGTCCTACTGCCGTGAAATTTTGCTGTATCTTCAGCTCGCGCAACCACGCAGTTATTTTTCTTCCTTGAAATTGGGTCCCATTATCAGATATCAACACCCGAGGTATTCCAAACCTGCAGATTATTTTTTTCCATATAAAATTTATTGCTTCTCTTTTCGTGATTTTCGAGACAGCTTCTGCCTCCACCCATTTTGAGAAGTATTCCACCGCAACTATGACAAACTTCTTCTGAGCTCGAGCTGGAGGAAAAGGTCCTATTATGTCTATACCCCACTGGTCGAATGGACATGTAATTGAAACAGGGATCATCGGCACCGCATGAGTGTGAATCTGTGAGGCGAATTTCTGGCACTTCTCACATCTTCGTACAAACTCCTTGCAATCCTTCATCAGTGTGGGCCAAAAGTATCCCTGTCGGGTTACCTTCTGAGCTAAGGATCTAGCCCCCGAATGATTTCCACAGTTTCCTTCATGAATTTCTTGTAGAACATACCTGGCTTGTGCGTCCTCTAAGCATTTGAGGAGGGGTCCCTCGACTGTTCTTTTATACAATTGTGTCCCTACTAAGGCAAACCTTGGAGCTTTAAACTTAATGCGTCTAGCATGTCCGGCATCAGTAGGCAAAATCCCCTCCCTCAGGTATGTCGCTCTATCTTCTATCCACAGACATCTTGAAGTTACCATATTGGTTTCTATCCCTTCTGAGATCGCTGATCGTTCCTTTACCATCACTGTGATTTTTCTGTCCTTTATTCCTACTAGCGTAGCCCCTAACTTTGATAACGCATCGGCTCTTTCATTCTCACTCCTGGGAATTTGTTGAACAGTGCACTTGGAGAATTTCTGCATCCACTCTTTTGCTCTCTTCAAATAATCTGCCATAGATCTTTCTTTAGTTTCATATATTCCCTCAACCTGAATAGCGACTAATTGCGAGTCAGTATACACTTCAAGAATCTGCGCTCCAGCTTCCAGTGCTAGCTCCAAACCCAAGAGTAAAGCTTCGTATTCGGCTTCATTATTTGTAACAGGAAAAGACAGCCGAACAGCGACCTCAATCTCCATGCCTGCTGGTCCTTCGATCAGTATTCCTGCTCCACCATTGTTTGCATTGGAGGATCCATCCACATGTAACATCCATGTTTTCTAAATCTTTTTGAGCACCGGATATCTCCACCATGAAATCAGCCAAAATCTGAGCTTTCTCTGCTGTTCGACTCTGATAGGTGATGTCGAACTCTCCCAATTCGACCGCCCACTTTATCATTCTACCCGAAGCCTCTGGTCGGGTAAGAATGTTTCGGAGTGGATGATTAGTTCTTACCAATATCCGATGCGATTGAAAATATGGCCTTAGCTTCCTGGCCGTCACCACCTCCGCCAATGCTAACTTTTCGATCTCCGCATATCTAGTTTCCGCTCCTTGCAACATCCTACTTACATAGTACACCGGGTTCTGAACCTTTCCCTCCTCTTTTATCAATACCGAACTAACCGCATCATCAGAAACAGCCAGATAAAGATATAATACATCCCCTTTTCTAGGGTTCGCCAAAAGAGGCGGCGATCTCAGATAAATTTTTAACTCCTGAAAAGCTTGCTCGCATTCCTCGGTCCAATTAAATCCTTTCACTTTCCTCAATATTTTAAAGAAATGTAAATTGCGATCTGCAGACCTAGAAATAAAGCGATTAAGAGAAGCTGTAAATTGCGATCTGCAGACCTAGAAATAAAGCGATTAAGAGAAGCAATTCTACCTGTTAACTTCTGAACCTCTTTGATGGATGTAGGCGACTTCAGATTCAGTATGGCCTCTATCTTCTCTGGGTTAGCTTCAATCCCACGTTCGCTGACCATGTATCCAAGAAATTTGCCCTCGCCTACTCCGAATGTACATTTGCTGGGATTAAGCTTCATCCCATGTTCTCTCATGATCGCAAAAGCTACCTTCAAATGCTCCAAATGTTCATCTGGTTGTTGACTTTTAACCAACATGTCCATCCACCTCCATGGTTTTCCCTATTTGCTGAGCAAACATCTTGTTCACCAACCTTTGATATGTTGCCCCTGCATTTTTCAATCCAAAAGGCATAACATTATAACAATAAATCCCACGGTCAGTTACAAAGGAGGTTTTTATTCGATCTTCTGGTGCCATAAAAATCTAATGATACCCCTGATACGCATCCATCATGGAAAATGTCCTATATCCGGCCGTCGAATCGACTAGGACATCAATCCTCGGTAGTGGGTAGGGGTCTTTCGGGCACGCCTTATTGAGATCCGTAAAGTCTGTACACATTCTCCATTTACCCCCCGGCTTCGGTACCACGACCACATTGGCCAACCAATCCGTATATTGAACCTCGGATACATAACCCGCTTTAAGTAATTTATTTACCTCTCCCTCAATGATTGCATTTTTCTCACCTCCGAAGGTTCGCTTCTTCTGTTGGACAGGTCGCATGGAAGGGTCCACATTTAGCCTGTGTACTATCACCTCCGGGTTTATACCCCGAAAATCTGACGGATCCCATGCAAACATATCAACGTTACGTTACTTCTTAGTAATCATGATTCCCTCGAACTGCCCCAAGTTGGTTCCTATCTTGGTGACCTTGGTCGGGTCTCCTTGTATCAACTCCACTCCAC
>NW_011628197.1:33455-40164 GCF_000512975.1 Sesamum indicum
TGATTGTTGTAAAGTGGAAATAGTCTAACGCCAAGTTCGGTTGATGATTGCAAAATTGATCATAGTTATTTATTTTAGAAAAAGTGATTATAATGCTTGAATTTATAATTTCATAATTGATTATATTAATGTAAATTGTAATCAAATTTCGAAACAAAACTTATTTTCAAGCGTAATAAATGAATTAAAAATTATTTAATTGGCATAATGGATATGTAAACAAAAAAAAATTGTTGCACGGCTAAAAGCGATAAATTATAACTTTTATCAAAATGTGGGTTTGATATAATGTAATTTGAAAGGTGATTATTAAAAATTTGATCAAACGGGTACAAGAAATTACATTTGCGATTCAATCACAAATATGACCAATCAAAAATAGACGTTGAGACTATGTTTACTCGGAGGATTTGGGTTGTTATTAAGTCAAATCCTAGTTTATTAGGCATTTACTTTGACAGTTATTTGCTTAGTTCCAAAAAGCAACATATAACATATAAATTATTAGTCAAAACACTAGAAAAAAAATTTTTTGGACCAAAAAATTGTGACAAGTTTGAATTTCCTCATAATAGCATGCATTAATTATGAGGAACTTTTATTTTTGTTGCAATATATATTTAACTAGTATAAAATCCATATCAAGACACGGATAAATATTTTCAATTTAAATTGTGACTGTAAGAATAAATATTTAAGAACGTGTGCTTATATAATTGAACAAAAAATTATTATCATATAATTTTAACTATTTCTATATAGCAATTATATCTAGAGTTGATGATAATAGTGAAAAAGTAGAGCAAAGAAATCGATCATCTAAAAATCTGTTAAATATTTTCCCACCTTTTTGTCAATAATTTATTGAATCCAAAATCTTGAAATCCTTTTGCTACATATATAAATATTCAACAAATAACAATATATTATTGATAGTATTCAAAGTTACAGACATGATTGTATAAAAATGAATTATCTAAGATGAAACTTTAAGCCTTTTCTGCATAATTTATTCACATTTCTTCAATATGTGATAGAATCTTTTACCTTGATAACTATGTATGTTCAAATATTTCATCCATCTTCAACGTGCAAAAGAAAAGAAGAGGAGAAATGAGAAGGATTCTTCATTAATGAAATTGCATGCCAATATCCTAGATTAATATTTATTTTGGTATAATTCCTGACAAAACTAGTAAAGTTATAAAATAGCTAAGCTAGACAAATTACTACTAAATGAAATATAAAAAGGCAGAATAAATACTGAACTTATTAGTGAACTGTAAATCATTGCCATGCATTACAATTAATTAATATGCGATACATTCACGTAGATATGGATTTTATCGGAGGCCTTACTAGCCTTGATACGAGATGCGTCTACACAAGCTGCGGCTCAAGCCATGGCCCAATTTGTAGCGCAACAACCAGTGAACCCGCCCCCTCCTTCTCCTCGCAGAAGTCGAGAACCATTGAAGCCGAGGATTCCTACTTGCTGTTGGCTGTGGCACCTCCAAGACGAAGCCCATTTGCCTCCAATATTCTGGCCGAGGCGCTCCCAACCGGTCTCAAGGTGTCGAATCTACCAGAATATGACGGGGTAGGAGATCCAGAGGAACACCTAGACAAATTCTATGCCAAGATTTGACTGGTATGATTTGAGTGATGCAGCATACTGTAAAGTTTACCGCACTATACTTTGGAAACACGCGTTGGCCTGGTTTAACCAACTGCCCGCTGGACCTATTTCCAGCCTAGAGCAGTTGGTTCAACGCTTTTTGCACCACTTCTCAATGAACAAAAAGATCCCGAAAACAGCGGTATACCTGTTCACTTTTCGCCAGAGAGAAGGCGAGGCCCTAAGAGACTTCATGCAAAGATGCATAGATGCAGTGCATGAGGTTCCCCACATCAATCAAGAGTTGTTAGCCAGTATCATCCAGCAGATCTACAACCGGGAAGATTCAAGGAATCTATAGCTGGCAAACCCCCTAGCACTATGGAGGATTTAATTGTGCGTTCACAAAAATACATCCGCATAGAGGAGTCGAACGCGATGGATCTTTCCTTCAACAACAAAAGGAAAGGTCGGGAAGAAGAGAAAGAGTTGAAGAAGAAGGAGGAACACAAACACGTACCTCCAGCTGGTTTCGCCCGCTATACCCCTTTGAATGCCCCCAGAGGGGAGATATTAGTTGTAGCTGAGCGGCAGGGACTGATCAATCAATGGCAAAAAAAAAATGAAAGACAATCCTAAGAGGCTCAAATCCGACAAATACTGTTGTTTCCACCGAGACAGAGGGCACGCAACGGAGGAGTGCCACCATTTGAAAAATCAAAAAGTTGATTCAGAGAGGATATTTAAAAGAATATGTCAATCAGGGATTGAAGCCCCAACCCCGAGACTCAACCTCCAAACAAGCTGGGAACGGCGACAACCTCCCCACAGCAGGGGTCATCGCCGTGATTTCGGGTGGCCCTGCTGGGGGTGACTCGGCCAATGCTAGAAGGGCCCTCACTCAAGCAGCTAGGGGGAGTCATGCGCAAACCCCTATCCAAGTTCACACCATTAGATCACAACAAGAGGACGAGATTTTATTCGGCCAACAAGACTTAGAGCTAACGAGGAATCAAAACAATGACGCCTTGGTCATCTCCGCCACAATATCTAACTTTTGGGTCAAAACTTTTGGTGGATAGTGGAAGTTCTGCTGATATTATATTCTATGATGCATATGTCCAGTTAGGGGTCGATAATGCACAACTTCGGAAGGTGAACACCCCTCTCACGGGTTTTAGCGGTGACATGATCCAACCAATGGGGGAGGTGATGCTGCTGTTATCCCTCGGTTCTCATCCAAAAAGATCCACGAAATTAGTGAAGTTCCTCGTGGTGAAAGCCCCATCCGCTTACAACGTCATCTTGGGGAGACCAAGCCTGAACCTCTTCCGAGCGATAGCATCTACTTTCCACTTGAAGCTGAAATTCCCCACTCCTGACAGTGTGGGGGAAGCGATAAAGGATGAGAGAATGGCGAGGGAGTGCTATATGAATACACTTAAAAGATCTCGCGAGAAGACGGATGAAGCGACCAATGAAAAAATGAAGAGAAAAATAACTGATGGGAGACGAGAGACAACAGACCCCCCGGAAGGGTACGTTGGAGCACCTTGTGGGGAAAAAAGAGTCGAAGCTGTGGAAGAACTGAAGGTGATCCATCTCTCCACAGATGGCGAGAAGACTGTAAAGATAGGCACAAAGATGTGTCAGTCCACTGAAGAAAGTTTAACACGATTTTTGGTTGAAAATGAGAGAGTGTTTGCATGGAGCATGATGGATTTCTATGGAATCCCACCCGACGTCATCACTCACCAGCTCAATGTAAATCTCGAAGCAAAACCAGTGAAGCAAAAGAAAAGGATATTTGGACTGATGAGAAATCAAGCAATACAAATGGAGATGGATAAGCTGTTGGAAGCCAAGCACATACGCCCGGTGCAATATCCAGAGTGGTTAGCTAACGTCGTCCTGGTCCCGAAGCCAAACGGAAAATGGCGTCTCTACATCGACTTCATAAATCTGAATAAGGCATGTCCAAAGGACCCCTTCCCCCTCCCGCGAATCGTCCTGCTGGTTGACTCAACCTCCGGATGTGAAATGTTAAGTTTTCTTGACGCATATCAAGGATACAACAAAATTTCGTTGGCGCTTGAAGATCAAGAGAAAACGAGCTTTGTCACAGACCAAGAGATCTTCTGTTACAATGTCATGCCGTTCGACCTGAAGAATGCCGGAGCAACGTATCAACGGCTCATCAATGACATGTTCAAAAACGAGATAGGTCGGAACATGGAAGTATACATAGACGACATGCTGGTTAAGAGTGTCAAAGAACAAGATCACATCAAAGATCTAGAAGAGTGCTTCGAAATCCTAAAAGCTTTTGGCATGAAGTTGAATCCCGCTAAGTGTACGTTTGGGGTGCGAGGGGGAAAATTTCTAGGTTACATGATCTCCAAAAGAGGTATAGAGGCGATCCCCGAAAAAATCAGCGCTATCATGAATATGCGCCCTCCTAAGTCAATCAAAGAGGTGCAAAAGCTCGCCGAAAAACTGGCTTCCCTGAATAGGTTCATTTCGCGGTCTGCGGATAAGGGCCTACACTTTTTCAAAATACTTCGCGGTGCGGCAAAATTTGAGTGGGACAAATCTAGCCAAGAAGCATTTGATGCGCTGAAGAGGTATTTGTCTTCGCCGCCTCTATTGACAAAACCAAAAACGGGAGAAACCCTCTACCTTTACTTGACAATTTCTGGAGATGCGGTTAGCTCAGTTTTGGTACGATAGGAAAACAGAGAGCACTACCCCGTGTACTATGTCAGTAGGATGCTGCAAGGGGCCGAATCCAGGTACTCCCAAATCGAAAAACTAGCCCTCTCTTTAATCACTGCAGCCAGAAAATTGAGGCTGTATTTTTAGTCGCACCAAGTAGTGGTACTGACGAATTACCCCCTGAAGCAAGTACTTTCAAGTCCAGAGCTCTCCGGAAGAATGGTCAAATGGGCTGTAGAGTTAAGTGAATTTGGTGTCGAATTTCAACCAAGACCAGCCATTAAGGCACAGGCGCTAGCTGATTTCATTGTAGAGTTGGCATATGATGAAGCAGGTATCTCTACGCCTTCCTGGAGTCTACATGTCGATGGATCATCAACGTTGACGGGAAGCGGGGCTAGAATAATTTTAGAGAGCCCTGAAGGTGATAAGTTCGAGTATGCGATAAAACTAGAATACCCTCTTCTAACAATGAAGCAGAATACGAGGCACTCGTAGCAGGGGCGAGTTAGCCTTAGCCGCCGGGGCGAGGAAGATTACCATTTACAGTGACTCACAATTGGCGGTTAACCAGATCCAGGGATCATTCGAGACTCGAGATGAAAAAATGGCTAAATATTCTTTGGGAGCAAAAAATGTACTTGGAAAATTTGAAGAAGCCTCTACTGTCCAGGTGTCGAGGACGGAAAATGCCGCAGCTGATCAACTGGCGAAACTGGCCAGTTCAATAGCAGCCATCTGAAACAGGAAAATCACTTTTCTCTCTATGGAAAGGGCCGCGATAGAAGAGCAAGAGGAGACTATGTGCGTAGACTCAATACCTCCAAGCAGGAAAGAAGATATCGTCAGATTCCTAACCAACGGAGCCGTACCAGAGAACCAAAAGGAGGCAAAGGCATTGAGAGGAAAAGCATCCCGCTTCCTAATGGTAGATGGAGAATTGTACAAACGTGGTTTCTCACTGCCCCTCTTAAAATGCCTAACTTCTGAAGAGGGAAATTATGTCTTGCGAGAGATATACGAGGGAACTTGTGGAAACCACCTCGGAGGAAAGGCCCTAGCAGGAAAAGCCCTTAGGCAAGGTTTCTTTTGGCCAACGATGCTCTCCGACGCGCACAGATTGGTTAGGCGATGCCGGGCGTGCCAAGAACATGCAAACATTAATCACCAGCCGGCAGCGCTGATGCATCCCCTAGAAAGCCCCTGCCCTTTTGATCAGTGGGGCATGGACCTAGTGGGGCCATTTCCGCAAGCCGCAGGGCAAAGAAAGTTCCTAATCATTGCAGTGGACTATTTTACTAAGTGGGTTGAGGCGGAGCTGTTAGCCAAAATATTAGAGAAGGAAGTAATTAAGTTTCAAAGGAAAAACATCATATGCCGCTTTGGCATCCCCCGTGCCATAATTTCCGACAAACTTAAGGATTGATGCAAGGGATTGGGGATAAAATAATTCTTCACATCAGTTAGTAATCCCCAAGCGAATGGACAGACGGAAGAGAAGGAAGTAATTAAGTTTCAAAGGAAAAACATCATATGCCGCTTTGGCATCCCCCGTGCCATAATTTTCGACAAACTTAAGGACTGATGCAAGGGATTGGGGATAAAATAATTCTTCACATCAGTTAGTAATCCCCAAGCGAATGGACAGACGGAAGTCACCAATCGGACGATACTTCAACATTTGAAGACGCGTCTAGGTAATGCAAAAGGGGCATGGGTGGACGAGCTTCCCAGTGTCTTATGGGCATACCGAATGACGCCGAGGGCCCCAACAGGAGAATCCTCTTTCAACCTGACTTATGGAACAGACACCATAGTGCTCGCAGAAATAGGAGAACTTAGTTGGCGAGTGAAATATTACAATCCAGAATGCAACGAGTAGGGATTGAGAATGAACTTAGACTTTGTCGAAGAAGCCAGAGAGAAAGTCACAATCCGAGCTGCTATGTACAGAACTAGAATGGCAAAAGCATACAATGCGAGGGTCAAGCCAAGAAACTTTCAAGTAGGAGATCTAAGTGATGCGAAAAGCCGAGGCCTCAGGTCCCATTGGGAAGCTGGATCCCAAATGGGAAGGCCCCTACAAAGTTGTAGAGGTGGTATGTGCGGGGGCTTACAAGTTGCAACAGTTCGATGGGAAGAACATTCCTCGCACGTGGAATGTCAAAAATCTCAAAAAGTATTATTGTTAAGTTCTCTCAGTAGATAGAGTTTACCTTTTGAACATTTTGTATTAGAGGGCGAAGTAGAAGTGTAACGTTTTTCTCCCCCCCGGTGACCCCTTGCAAAACCTTTGTAATTCGTACTCAAGTAATGAAGTTAATTTTCCTTCCGTAGTTAATCTTTTCGACAAAGGGACTATGGATCTTCATGAGG
>NW_011628197.1:40356-41988 GCF_000512975.1 Sesamum indicum
AGGACTCGACGGCACCTTCGAATAGCATCGTCATAAATCGGAGCCGCCCGGTCAGTTAAGATTGTCTCGAACTCCTCCGATTTCTAGAATTTCGAAATCGCCTCCTCTTGAGTCTTAGCAATAAAAGTAACACTGGACGACGAAGATAAAAATTTCTCCCACTAGAGACCTCGCGCTCAAATCGACGCTCCCAAGAAACAATATTCCCTAAAACCTCATCCCTCTCTTCCTGGCGCCGGGAAAAGTCGCCTTGCCGCTGCTCCAACGCAGCCTCCAAACGCTTCATTTCGGCTAATCGGGCAGCCCATCGATTTTTAGCAGCCGTTGACACAACCAGAGCCTACAAAAATAAAATAGACTCATCAAAACCAACGGAATCACACAAAGTAGTTGGGTAAAAAGCACGATACAAACCCGACCCATAGTCTCAACTAGCAGCTCGTCGATCTGCTCATTCGAGAAGTCCGCCACCTGACCTAAGTCTTCTTCATTCATGATGCCTCGGGTGCGGCTCCAGTATAACAAAGGGCCTCCCGCTTGGCTCACCCCCGCATCACGAGTATCGCCGTCTGCCACTAAAACGCACCTCTCTGCCTCTTTGGAGGGGGAAAAGGACCAACCATGGGAGTGAGGAGTGAACCAGAATGGCCGCTGCCAGTTGAGACCCCATGAGGTGCGACGGACACGGAGCTCCCTACTTGTGGCGGTGCCGACTCTTGGTCACGTCTCTTCTGCTCCCTAACCGCCGCCTTTCGGGCACGCACGGTGTCGATCTCAAGCTTCTTACCTGAAACACAATAAATTTAGCGTAAGAAAACCCAAACCAAGTTCATGAAAAGACAAAAATGCATAAAGAAATGTTGCGGATCAACTTAAACGCCGTATGACAATTACAAGAAAATACCAGAAGGAGAATAGTGGGCGAGTCCACCAAGCGGCTAAACAACCCCGCCGCCATAAACCCCTGACGCAATTTTCCAAACTCCTTACGGTGAGTAATCTTGATAGGCGAGCTACTCCACTCGGAGGCCAAACCAACCATCATCTCTGACGTAGAAAAATTTTTCCTTCCAAGGACCCTTGGAAGAAACAAACCCGGCCAAAAACCTACAAGCTTTCTGTGGAGTGAAGTAAAAATACCGCCCATCATCAGAAGAGTCAGACACTTCCGCCATGCGGCGGACGGTCCATAAAGCATGAAAACTTTCTAGTGTTATCAGAAGCCCCAACTCTAATAGACGACGTCGCCAACCCTCGAAACACATAACCGAATTTTGCATAAGTTGGCTAACACAAATACCATAGCTCCGAATCACTTTGACAAGTAAGGGATGAGGAAGAATGGAAAATCCGTTATCAAAATAGGCAATGTAAACAGTGAAACACCCAGCAGGAGGATCCCTGATCCTTCGACCCCGAGAGGGAAGAATAAACTTATGCACAGAGGGTACCCTATAAGTCACGCGAATGCCGGCGAGCTGCTCTCTTGTCAAAACGCTGTCACAAGTACCAATATCCACCGTGCGACAACGCAGAATGCGATAACCGGGAACGCCCGAATGCCCATCTCTATCAACTCCCAACTCCACAACTACACTCGACCGTGCAGACACCTCGGTAACTTCGGCCTCC
>NW_011628198.1:0-8954 GCF_000512975.1 Sesamum indicum
GACACTCTTCCCAACTCCTTAAGTTCTTTTTCACAATTGTTCTCAACAATGTCGAAAGTGTTCTATTGACCGGTGGTTTGATAGATTTGGGTTTGTTGATAGTGCACTCCTTGGCTGAGTGTCCCAATGTCATACAGCTGGTGCATCTCGGGGGTAGCCATTCATACTCCACATCAACTTTGCACGGTACTTCTCCTCCTTCCTCATCAGGTGTCATAATAATAATGTGCTTTGGCATTTTCGAATTCACATCCAGCATAACGCATACACGAGCGAAATCCAGTCTCGTGCATGCTCTCGTGATCGCATCCGGGTATAAAGGTTTACCCCCCCCTTTAGCCACTATGCTGAGTCCCTCCTCCGTCCACAACTCCACCGGAAGGTGGCGCAATTTGACCCAGACAGGAACCTGTGTAGGTTTAAGTTTCCTTAGTACCATTCCCGGCTCCCATTTTTTAAGAACAATAGGCTGCCCCTGAAATAGCCACGGCCCTCCTTCAATAATATCTTCCATATCTGCAACTGACTTAAACTGGAAGAAAAAGAAACCGTTAGTAGTACCAGTTACCTCTCTTAACCCCGGCCAAACTGATAACGCATATTCCTTCAAATGGTGAAAGTACGGGCGTTTTCCCAAAAAGTATCCGACCGCGGTAGTTTTCCAGCGCTTAGACCCATTTCTGATACCGTCTAACGTCGGTCTCACAATCGCCTCTCCATTTTGTAGTGTTGGAGCAATGAACTTGAGGGTCTTCCGCGATGAGTGGTTAAATGCATGCGCAATTTTATCGTCAATAATTGGTTCGGGATATGTATTTAATGGAATATTACCTACGTACAATCCCGTTTGTACTGGAGCAACAAATGATTTTTCCTTCGCCATGTTACACTCCACGTTCTCTGCCATTATGTTGTCAAGAAGTTGATTTTTTCCTACACCATTGATGACATCAGCAGCAGCATCACTGATGACATCAGCAGCAGCATCACTGCTGACATAAGCCCTAATGTCATCTCTATCATTGCTGACATCAGCCCTAGCGAGGCTGATGTCATCAGAAGTTACATCCAATCTTTGCGCCAAGTCAGCCGCTGAGTTGGGCTCCACGTCATCGTCCACATCCCCAGATCCGATCGCCACCTCACTGTCCACGTCTCTCGCCGGCGGTTCAGTCGGAAAACACGTTTGCACCGTCTCAGATGGCTGGAGGAGGTTTCCAGCAACTAACTTTGCCAGTTGCGAAGTTTCCGCCATCATCAGTCCATCGGGCCCATCGTTTTCCGTCGTCTTCCCCATCGTGCTCGCAGGCAGAAGACTCCGGTAGGCCTGGCGCCTCGCACGAGCAGGATCTGTTGTCCTCGGCATCATCCTCTCTGGCGAAAAACAACGCAGCATCGCAACCTTGTCAAATCGCATTTCCCATTTTATTCGAAGTTTCTCAAGGGCTGCCGTTGATTCATGGTCGGTTTTATCAATTACCTTGTGTGCAAGACGAAGGAATTCAGCCATATTGAAAGAGGATTTCAGCAGTTCTCCATGGTTTTCGTTCAGATTTGCGCCGTCAAACCCTAGATTAGGGTGTCGCACTAGGTCTTCGTCTTCCACGTCCAAGATTGGATCTTTTTCGATGGGTATTACTCCTTCACCCTCGCCATTCGTACGGCTGTTGTCTGCCATAACCACAGCCTCCATAACAGTAGCTGTCGCTTCGTCTTCCTCAGCCGACTTTTCGGCTTCCACGGGCGTCGTTTCATCTTCGTGGGCGGCGCAAAAGCCGACTTTTCGGCTTCCACGGGCGTCGTTTCATCTTCGTGGGCGGCGCAAAACCCTAATTCTGAAAGTGATGAACCAGGGCCTAAATCAACTGCTTTTCCGTCGAAAATGATTCCCTTGCCATCCTTATCACCATGCCAGCATAGGAGAGTATCAGAATCGCCATTAATCTCGTCGATCCGAACCTCCATCAATGGCGGATTTGCGATTTTATCATGTATTTGGCCGGAAACTTGCCCACGCCAGACTGTCTCATGCCGGAAACCATCATCGTCAACCCCCTCGTCGTCGGCCGCCTCATCGCCGTCGTTCCCATGGCTGCCGGCCGGAATATTTTGGATTTGGGGTTTAGTGTGTGAAATCGAAGGTGTGCGGGTGTGTGAAAGAGAATTGAGAGAAAATTGAGAGTCCATTTTTTTTTTGGCACGATTTTATTAAAGCAAGTTCGTTTCCCTTTTACACTAACTTGTAGTTATTATTACGCTTAGCAAATTGTTCGTTTCCCTTTTACACTAACTTGTAGTTATTATTACGCTTAGCAAATTTACCACATAAATGCATGGGTATAGACCTATGTTTGGTTCGAGTTTCGTGGAATTCTGAAAACATTCAAAATTTAGTTATTTTACATGGTTTTAGTAAAGCAAGTTCGTTTCCCTTATACACTAACTTGTATTTATTATTACGCTTTGCAAATTTACAACACAAATGCATGGGTGTAGACCAACGTTTGGGTCAAGTTTCGTCGAATTCTAAGAACGTTCAATATTTAGCTGTTTTGCACGGTTTTTCCTTTTACACTAACTTGTTGTTATTAGTACACATGGATATTTTGCGGGTGCCAGAGGGCTTCGACAGGGCGACCCCTTATCGCCATATCTCTTCGTCCTTGTGATGGAGGCTCTACACATGGGAATGCTACAGCTAATCGAGCAGGACATGAACTTCGCATTCCATTGGAAGTGTGACGATATTAGAATCTTCCAATTGGGGTTCGCTGATGACTTACTCCTATTCTGTCGGGTCAATACTGAATCTGTTCGGGTCTTCAAATCCGGATTAGATAGATTTGCTGATTGGTCGGGGTTACGCCCCATGTTGAAAAAAGCCACATCATCATATCCCGATCAGCCCAGAATGTACGAGAGGAGCTACTTGCGGTGTTGGGGTTTCAGGAAGGCCACTTTCCGATGAGGTATCTGGGTCTACCATTGATCTCTTCTCGATTATCTATCGCCGACTGCCAACCATTACTGAGTAAGATTGATACACGGATCAATGGTTGGGAGGGATTGGCACTGTCATATGCCGGCAGGGTACAAATCATTAAGTCTGTTCTTATGGCTATGGGTGTCTATTGGGCTTCAGCATTTATTTTGCCAAAAGGGGCCATTAAAAACATTGAGAAGCGATTGCGAGCCTTCTTATGGAGAGGTACGGGAAATAGTGGATACCCTAAAGTTGCATGGAAGGAGATTTGCAAACCGAAGGAGGAGGGAGGACTTGGCCTTAAGGATATGGGAACTCTTAATCGAGCATTGATGTGCAAAAAGCTATGTGAAGTCATCCGATGTGATAGGACTTCTATCTGGGTCGAGTGGCTGCGGCATGGCAGACTACAAGATGATTCGATATGGACTATCCCGGAGAATAGTGGACCATGGGGATGGAGAAAAATGTTGAGGTTGAGAGGCTGGTTACGCTCAATGGTGGAATATCGCATTGGTGATGGAAGTGATTTTTTCTTATAGAAGGATCCCTGGCATCACCTTGGGCCCCTCCTTGACAAATTTCCGCGGGGAGCAAACAGTCTGGGATTGCATGAGTCTACCATGTTAAGCTCGGTTATCTGTGAGGGCCATTGGCACTGGCCATTGATCACAGACATGGAATGCGTGGAGATTACACACGTGCTGCCTCGGATCCATGGGGGTACAGATCGTATTATATGAAAAGGTTCGAGTGGAAACCCACTACCCAGGAGTTCTATCGGGCTATGATACCAGCAGGACCGAAAGTAGGTTGGATTTCACTACAGGAGTTCTATCGGGCTATGATACCAGCAGGACCGAAAGTAGGTTGGATTTCACTACTTTCAGGTTCTTTAAAGCTCCCGCGACATTTGTTTATCCTTTGGCTAGCTATCCTGGAGAAGCTCGCAACGACGGATAAACCATGGCTCTCCCATCTTGGGTGCTGCGTGTTGTGCAATGAAGACATGGTGGAGTCACATAACCACCTGTTTTTCCACTGCAGATTTAGTAGGAGATGCCTCATTAGTATTCGGCGCATTGTACGATTCCAGTGGCCTAATAGGGATTGGGTCAGTGATGTTGAATGGGGAGCAAGAAAATGGCGTGGGAAGCACATCATCAATATATCCTACCGATGCCTGCTTGGATCGTGTGTATACCATATTTAGAGGGAGAGAACCCTGAGACGTTTTGAGCACGAGGAGAGACCCCCGAGCATAGTGGGCAACTTAATAGTAGAAGATGTTCGACAAGATGTTCGACCGTATACTCAGTATTAAGCTTCCTAGATCTATTAGCACATGTGCCTTGTATAGACTGTGGCGTATCCCTTGGCCTGTCGAGGGAAGCGCCTAAAGAGGGACTCTGTTGTACTATACTTTCTTTTCTTTAATGAAAATTACACTTACCTAGAAAAAAAAAAATTTACCACACAAACACATGGGTACCTGCGTTTGGCTCAAGTTTCGTGGAATTCTGAGAACGCTCAAAATTTAGCTGTTTTGCTCGGTTTTATTAAAGCAAGTTCGTTTCCCTTTTACACTAACTTGTAGTTATTATTACGCTTTGCAAATTTATCACACAAATGCATGAGTTTAGAGCTACATTTGGGTCAAGTTTCGTGCAATTATGAGAACGTTCAAAATTTAGCTGTTTTACACGGCTTTATTACAGCAAATTCGTTTTCCGTTTACACTAACTTGTAATTATTATTACGCTTAGCAAATTTACCACACAAATACATGGGCCTGGACCAACGTTTGGGTCAAGTTTCGTGCAATTCTATGAACCTTCAATATTTAGCTGTTCTACACGGTTTATTAAAGCAAGTTCGTTTCCATTTTTACACTAACTTGTAGTTATTATTATGCTTAGCAAATTTACCACACAAATACATGGGTTTAGACCAACGTTTGGGTCAAGTTTCATGGAATTCTATGAACGTTCAATATTTAGCTGTTTTGCACGGTTTATTAAAGCAAGTTCGTTTCTATTTTTACACTAACTTGTAATTATCATTACGCTTAGCAAATGTACCACACAAATACATGGGTCTAGACCAACGTTTGGGTCAAGTTTCGTGGAATTCTATGAACGTTCAATATTTAGCTGTTTTGCACGATTTTATTAAAGCAAGTTCGTTTTCCTTTTACACTTACTTGTAGTTATAGTTACGCTTAGCAAATTACCACACAAATGCATGGGAACGGACCTACGTTTGGTTCTAGTTTCGTGGAATTCTGAGAACATTCAAAATTTAGCTTTTTTGCATGGTTTTATTAAAGTTCGTTTCCCTTATACACTAACTTGTATTTATTATTACGCTTTGCAAACTTACAACACAAATGAATGGGTGTAGACCAACGTTTGGGTCAAGTTTCGTCGAATTCTAAGAACATTCAAAATTTAGCTGTTTTGCACGGTTTTATTTTTTTTAGGTAAATGTAAGTTTCATTAAGTAAAAAAATTGTACAGTACAACAATGTGATCATCAGTTGATTTCTCCATCGGTAGGCCATGGGATACACCATAGTCTATATAAAGCTCGTGTACTAACTGATATAGGTAGAGTAATGCTAAGAATCCGCTGTCTAATGAGGTATCTGGGGTTCTTCCAATGAGGTATCTGGGGTTACCACTTATATCGTCTCGACTCACTATTGCAGATTGCCGTCCACTATTAATGAAGATTGACAAATGGATTGCTGGATGGGAAGGTACCACTATATCTTATGCTGGTAGAGTACAAATTATTAAATCTGTACTTATAGCACTGAGTCTTTAGTGGGCATCGGCATTTATATTACCGAAGAAAGTTATTACTGAAATCGAGAAAAGATTGCGAGATTTCTTGTGGAAGGGAACGACGAATAGTGGTTATGCCAAGGTTGCGTGGAAAGATATATGCCGACCAAAGGAGGAAGGAGGACTTGGGTTTAAGGACATCAGTACCTTGAACCGTGCATTGATGACAAAAAAACTATGTGATGTCATTAGATGCGACAGGACATCGATCTCGGTTGAATGGCTGTACCAGGGACGCCTACAATGCACCTCTATATGGACGATTACGGACCAAGGCGGCTCATGGGGATGGAGGAAAATCCTCCGATTACGGATGTTTCTCCGAACCATGGTGGACTACCGGATTGGAGATGGGAGGAATTTCTTCTTGTGGCAGGATCCGTGGCAGCACCTTGGCCCTCTTTCCCACGAGGACCGAGGCTACTTGGACTAGATGAATCATCCAGACTCAGCATGGTGATTAATGAAGGAGTATGGCAATAACGTAATTCAAAAAATTCTCTCTCTAAAAAATGGACTCTCCAAATCCTCTCTACTCTCTCTCACACACTCGCAAACCCTCACCTTCACACACAAAAACCCTAGCTTCTAAACACTTGGCCGGAAATGATGGTGGAGTTCCGGCCGGCGAAGACGACGTCGACGATGAGGAAGGCCGTGATGAGGAGGCAGACCATGGTGTTTTTTCGGATGAAGAGAACCTGATTTTTCCGGCAGAACATGAAACGACTTGCATAGCATATGAAAGGTCGCCGGCGGGATTTGAGAAGATGCTGGTAAATAATGCCGGTTTGGAGGAAGTAGATGATGGACTGATTAGTGAAAATGTTGAGGAAGCCACAAGAATTGACACAGATATTATTCTCGCCATTGAAAAGACGAGTTCCTTCGCGCTGCCTAAACTAGGGTTTTCTGCGCAAAATCGGATTGAGGAAGATGAAGAAAATTCTGCCGGATTCTCGTCGATTGATGGATGTCTTCGGTCTATTCAAGATTGTGACTATGTTTCTATGATGGAGGATGGAAGGATGGGTCTGAAAAATCTGCAACAATGGAGGCGTTGAAACTAGGGTTTTTGGAAGCCGAAAAGACGCATGTTGAAAAGGCGAAGGAGACAGATGGTGTTCCGACCATTGATGAGTTTTCTAGCGTCGTACGGGATGGAGAAGACGTACCATTGAGGAAAGATCCAAGCTTGCCGTCGGTGGAAGGTTGCGTGGAACTAGGGTTTGGCGGAGGCGCTTTGAAGCGCACTGTCAATGGAGGTTGTGACGATTCGTCTTCGCCGGCGAACTTCAACATCGACGAATTTATCACGCTGGCTAACAGAGTAATGGATGGAGATACAAAATCCATGGCGGCGCTCAATGATCTCAAAACCCGTTGGGAGAAGAAATTCGGTCGAGCTGTTTCACGGAAAATAAATCCGGTGCCGCTAACTGCTCGGAAACCATGGCGATGCGTCTGGCCGGCGAAGAAGGACTGTTTGGCCGGAAAAGAAACGGGTGACAGAGCGAATCCGCCGGTGGTTAATACAGAAAACGTGACTAACAGTGCTGCTACGCTCTCGCCGGAATTTTCCTCCGGTACCGGTGATCGGACGGCGACAGAGGTGTTGGGCAGACGGAAAGACGTTTTTTCGGCCACTTCTCCGGCTAACAGACGTGGAGAATCGGGCGATGATGTGGCTGCGATTTTGGATGATGTGGCGCCAAGTGTGTATGAGGTAGATACAGATGTGGCATATGAAGTCACTGCTGATGTCATTGATGATATTCCTATTAGGGCTGATGTCACTAATGATGTCAATTATGAGGTCAATGCTGAGGTCAATGCTGATGTAATTGCTGATGTCAATGCTAATGTCACTGCTGATGTCAATGCTAATGTCACTGCTGATGTCATTGCTGATGTCACTGCTGAGATCACTACTGATGTATTGAAAAAGAACCCTAAATTTCAGAAAATGGGTATTAATCCTAAGGGATTATTTGTGGGGAATATTCCTTTGCATACTAGTCCGGAGGATATATTTGACGATAAAATTGCTCACGCATTCAACAAATCCACTCGCAAGACCCTCTCATTTATTGCACCTACTTTACAAAATGGGGAAGTAATTGTGCGCCCGACACTGGATATTATTCGCAATGGGTCCAAACGATGGAGGACTACTGCGGTGGGATACTTTCTTGGAAAAAGGCCATATTTCCATCACGTGAAGGAGTTTGCGATGTCAGTCTGGTCTGATTTAACTGAGGTTACTGCTACCACTAATGGGTTCTTCTTTTTTCAGTTTAAAACAGTTATTGCGATGGAAGATATCATAGAAGGGGGACCGTGGTTGTTCCAGGGGCAGCCAATAGTATTACAAAAATGGGAACCGGGAATGGCACTGAGGAAACTGAAACATACTCAGGTTCCTGTTTGGATCAAATTGCGCCACTTGCCAATGGAGTTGTGGACAGAAGAGGGGCTCAGCATAGTAGCCAGTGGAGTCGGTAAACCATTATACCCGGATGCGATTACGAGGGCATGCACGAGACTGGATTTCGCTCGTGTATGTGTCATGCTGGATGCGACATCCAATTTACCGAAGCACATAATTATTATGACACCAAATGAAGATGGGGGAGAATCGCCATGCAAAATAGATGTTGAATACGAATGGCTACCCACGAGGTGTAATACCTGTATGACTTTGGTTTGGGGCACCAAGGAGTGTGCTCATAACAAAACCGCTAAATCAATCAAAACACCAGTTGCCGTATATGTCCCCAAAGTAAAGGCACCGAACCGAGAGGTGGTATCCGAAAGTAATAAGGAGGCGATGCCTAACCGAGGAAAGGAGGTATTAACAGTCCAAAGGAGGGAGAAACACACAGTGATTCGAGATACTTCTTCGCTAGAAATGGGACCAAGTAGGGAAGAGAGGGGTAAAGCACTTGTCATTTATAACTCTTTTGATGCTTTACAATTATTTGATGATGCAGAAGGGTCATCACGGGGTCCTAAGCCATGCAGCCCCACGGAAGGGGATCCATGTTGAATCTAGCCGTGTGGAATGTCCGTGGGCTGAACAAACGAGACCATCAGCTCGCATTAAAGGACCTCGTCTCTGA
>NW_011628198.1:10629-21614 GCF_000512975.1 Sesamum indicum
AGCGTTATTTTGGACAAGTTAATTAGCCCTTGTCAGGCAGCATTCATCCCGGGACGAAGCATTGGTGACAACATTATGCTAGCCCAAGAACTGTTTATGGGATACAATCAGGCGCGACTCCCCCCAAGATGTGCATTAAATGTGGATATCAGGAAGGCCTATGACACGGTTGAGTGGGACTTCCTTGTGGCGACTTTACAGCTATTTGGGTTTCCACCAACTTTCACAAGGTGGATTGAGGAATGTATCTCGACGACCTCTTTTTCGGTTGGTCTTAATGGAACTCCACATGGGTTCTTTGCTGGAGCTAGAGGTCTACGTCAAGGAGATCCTTTATCCCCCTTCCTATTTGTGCTTGTTATGGAAGTTCTACATATTGGTTATATGGAATTAATTGAGCAGGATATGCAATTAAAATATCACTGGAAGTGTGAGCCAGCAAGGGTATTCCAATTGGGATTCGCGGATGATCTCCTGCTATTCTGTAGAGCTGATTTGGACTCTGTTAGAGTCCTTAAGATGGGACTGGACCGATTTGCTGAATGGTCGGGCCTCCGGTTGAATATTCAAAAGAGTCACATTATTATATCCCGGTCTGCACAAGAAAGGAAAGATCAGTTGCTTTCAATCTTGGGATTTCAGGAGGGACATCTCCCGATGAGGTACTTGGGGCTTCCTTTAATCTCATCTAGATTGACTATATCTGACTGTCAGCCACTTCTGTCCAAAATTGATGCACGTATTGCGGGTTGGGAGGGTATGTCGTTATCATATGCTGGCGGGTACAAATCATTAAATATGTACTTTCAGCATTGAGCATTTATTGGGCTTCTGCATTCATACTACCGAAGGCGATCATTAAGGAAGTTGAGAAACGCCTTAGAAGGTTCCTTTGGAAAGGCACCTCAATGACGGGTTATGCCAAAGTTGCGTGGAAGGATGTATGCAAACCAGTTAGGGAAGGAGGCCAAGGAATAAAAGATATTGATGCACTTAACCGAGCACTAATGACTAAGAAGTTGTGTGATATCATCAGATGTGACCGAACATCTATCTGGGTTGAGTGGCTACAGCTCGGACGACTACAAAATAATTCCATTTGGACGATTGACGAGAAGGGTGGATCGTGGGGATGGAGAAAGCTGCTTCGCCTACGCAGCCTTATCCAACCAATGGTGGAGTATCGTATCGGAGATGGGAGGACCTTCTATCTTTGGAAGGATCCATGGCATCACCTTGGCCCCCTAATTTATCGATTTTCACGAGGACCGAGTTTACTTGGGCTTGATGAATCTACCAAACTCAATACGGTTATTGATGAGGGCCAATGGCAATGGCCCCTCATCACGGATTTGGAATGCCTTCAAATTATTTATTCACTACCCCAGATTCATGATGGAGATGATAGAATCATTTGGCGTTTCCCGGATGGCCGACCCACAGCCCAAGCCCTGTACAGACTTATCTGCCCGCCTGGACCGAAAGTAGGTTGGACTTCACTACTTTCGGGTGCGCTAAAGATCCCACGACATTGTTTTATCCTATGGATGGCTATTCAGGAAAAACTACCAACAACAGACAAACCTTGGCTCACACACATTGGAGGGTGTATTCTATGTGATGAAGAAGCAATTGAGACGCATAATCACTTATTCTTCCGATGCCGATTTAGCAGAAGATGCCTTAAAGCCATACGGGAAATCATTCGATTCGCTTGGCCCAATCGCACATGGGCAATGGATGTGGAATGGGCAGTGAGAAAATGGAGAGGGAAGCATATCATTAATGCAGCATACCGAGCATTACTTGGGTCATTCGTTTACCATTTGTGGCGAGAAAGAAATTCCAGACGGTTCCAGCAGATTGAGCACCCGCCTAATATATTGGCTTCTCTTATTGTTGACGATGTTAGGCAGAGGATATTGAGTATTAATCTCTCTAGTTCGATTAGTACATGTGCTCTATATAGACTATGGCGTATCCCTTGGCCAGTCGAGGGAATACCCAACTAAATGTTGTACTGTACCATATTTTTCATCTATGAAATTTACCATTACCAAAAAAAAAAAGGAGTATGGCAATGGCCGCTTATCACAGATCTAGAATGTTTGGAGATTACACATGTACTACCCACTATTTTTGGACGGGAAGACTGTATAATTTGGAGATTTGAAAATGGTCGACCAACAACACAGGCTATTTACGAGTTATTCGACCCACCAGGAATTTGAAAATGGTCGACCAACAACACAGGCTATTTACGAGTTATTCGACCCACCAGGACCGAAAGTAGGCTAGTCTCCACTACTTTCAGGATCACTTAAAATCCCACGTCACATATTTATTCTATTGCTTGCCATCCAAGGCAAGCTGGCTACGACAGATAATCAATGGCTTGCTCACCTTGGCCCATGTATCTTATGCAATGAAGGAATGACAGAGACACATGCACATTTATTGTGGTAAATACATGCTGCTAATAGTGCCCGATAAGCCATGTTAACGATGTGCTTACCCCTCCATCTCTGGGGAGCCCAATCAACATCTGTTTGTTAGTCTCTATTGGGCCAAGAAAATTGTACCATTCTCCGGATTGCAGTGAGACACTGTCGACTAAATCTGCACTGAAAGAATAGATGTCCATGCGTCTCTATCGCTCCCTCATTGCACAGGACACAAGGGCCATGGTAGACTAACCATGGTTTATTCGTTGTGGCCAACTTGCCAAGGATAGCAAACCATAGGATCAATAAATGACGCGGAATCTTCAATGATCCCGAAAGTAGTGAAGTCTAGCCTAGTTTCGGTCATGGAGGATCAAATAACCTGTACAGAGCCTGAGTTGTTGGATGCCCCTGGTCAAATTTCCAAATAACACGATCCTCCCCTCCATGGATCGTGGGTAATGCATGTGTGATCTCCATACACTCGAAATCTGTGATAAGAGGCCACTGCCACTCTCCTCCACTAATCACCGTAGTGAGTCTAGCTGCTTCTTCGATTCCGAGTAGCCTCAGTCCCCTGGAAACGTGACACTAAGAGGGTCAAGATAATGCCATAGGTCCTGCCAGAGGTAAAATCTCCTCCCGTCTCCAATCTGATAGTCGACCATGGGGAGAAGGAAATCCCGTAGACGTAGAATTTTCCGCCAACCCCATGATCCTTCATGCTCCCTAATCATCCAAATGGAGGTGTCTCGTAACCGACCCTTGTAAAGCTATTCAACCCATATTGAGGTTCTATCACACTTGATGATATCACAGAGTTTCTTCGTCATTAATGCACTATTCAAGAGAGAAATATCCTTGAATCCTAATCCTCCCTCATCCTTCGGCCTGCATAGATCTTTACAGGCTACCTTGGCATAACCACTATTTTTTTGGTAAATGTAAGTTTCATTAAGTAAAGTAAAATAGTAGTACAGTACAATAGTGTGGTTATCAGCTGGTTTCTCCCTCGACAGGCCAAGGGATACGCCACAATCTATATAAAGCTCGTGTACTGACTGATCTAGGTAGAGTGATACTAAGGATCCGCTGCTTGATATCCTCAACAATCAATAAAGCAATGGTGCTAGGTGTCCTCTCGGTGTGCTCGAATCGTCTCAAGTTTCTCTCCCTCCAAATGTGGTAAACACATGATGCTAATAGTGCTCGATAAGATATGTTAACAATGTGTTTACCTCTCCATCTCTAGGAAGCCCATTCAATATCCGTTATCCAGTCTCTATTGGGCCAAAAATATCGTACCATTCTCCGGATCGCTGTAAGACACTGTCGACTAAATCTGCACTGAAAGAATAAGTGGCCATGTGTCTCTGTCGCTCCCTCGTTACAGTGCTAACCATGATTTGTCCGTCGTAGCCAATTTGCCTAGAATAGCAAGCCACAGGATGAACAAATGACGTGGAATCTTCAGTAATCCCGAAAGTAGCGAAGACGTGGCATAACCACTATTTGTTGTCCCCTTCCATAAGAAAGTTCGCAGCTTCTTCTCAATTTCGTTAGTAGTTTTCTTTGGCAATATGAAACCCGAAGCCCAATATAAGCTCAGCGACATAAGTACAGACTTAATAATTTGTACCTTGCCAGCATATGATAGAGCCATTCCCTCCCAACCAGCAATACGTTTATCAATATTCAACAATAATGGATGACAATCAGCAACGTTAATCGAGAAGATATAAGAGGTATTTAATAATGGGATTCAGGAGGCCGGGTTGTTACCACTGTCCATGCAAGGAGAATGGTACACATGGCACAACTGCAGTACGACAACATGGAGTTTATGGAAGAGACTGGATTGAATTCTTATTAATGACCGATGGCTTGAGAGGTTTCCTACCTCATCATATCATAGTCTTTTACCCCGGACATCTGACCACTCGCCACTTGTCCTTCATGGGGATTCACCGCAACATAATGGAGGTATGTTTCGGTTCGATAATTACCTTACAAACTCGTCGGATTTTATCCCTAGTGTTCAGAATATTTGGCAGCATGAGGTGATTGGTGTGCCTATGTATGCAGTGACACGTAAACTCAAAGTCCTAAAACAGGTCTTCAGACAGCAGAGGAGAAACAAGGGGGACTTGACTCGTAATGTCCAATTGGCAAAGGGTTTTCTCGATGAGGCGCAAACATTGGTGAGCTCGGACAGACAGAATGAGCTCTTCCTTTACTTGGAGCACTATTGCCGGATGGTGTATGCAAAAGCGGCCAAGACTGAGCAAATTATGCTATAGCAGAGAGCCAAGATGCAGTGGATGAAGGATGGTGATCAATGCTCTAGGGTTTTCTTTCGCATGATTGCTCAGAGGAGGGCGACGAGTAGAATCTTGCAGATTAATGATGAGCATGGTACCACTCACACGGATCAGGAGAAGTTGTGCATGAGTTTGTATCTTATTATCAGAACCTCCTTGGAGGTAACAGACGTCGAACATTAGTGGACATTAACTACCTCAGACCATGGGAGAGGCATATACTTTCTGATGAGGAGGCTAGCCACCTACTGTCACCATTTTCACTGGAGGAAGTGAAGTTAGCCGTGTTCGACATTGCAGAGGATAAGGCCTCGGGCCCTGATGGCTACTCGTCAGGATTCTATAAGGCTGCTTGGCCAGTAGTGGGAGCAGAGGTGACAAGGGCGGTACTAGATTTCTTCTCTACGGGAAGATTACTTAAGCAAGTCAACTCTACACTTTTGGCTCTGATTCCAAAGGTTCATACTCCTATGTTTGTAAGTGATTTTAGACCCATCTCATGCTGTAATGTTTTATATAAAATCATTGCTAAATTACTTGTCCAACGGTTGAGCGTAATTTTGGACAAGTTAATTAGCCCTTGTCAGGCAGCATTCATCCCGGGACGAAGCATTGGTGACAATATTATGCTAGCCCAAGAACTGTTTATGGGATATAATCAGGCGCGACTCCCCCCAAGATGTGCATTGAAGGTGGATATCAGGAAGGCCTATGACACGATTGAGTGGGACTTCCTTGTGGCGACTTTACAGCTATTTGGGTTTTCACCAACCTTCACAAGGTGGATTGAGGAGTGTATCTCGACGACCTCTTTTTCGGTTGGTCTTAATGGAACTCCACATGAGTTCTTTGTTGGAGCTAGAGGTCTACGTCAGGGAGATCCTTTATCCCCTTTCCTGTTTGTGCTTGTTATGGAAGTTCTACATATTGGTTATATGGAATTAATTGAGCAGGATATGCAATTAAAATATCACTGGAAGTGTGAGCCAGCAAGGGTATTCCAATTGGGATTCGCGGATGATCTCCTGCTATTCTGTAGAGCTGATTTGGACTCTTTTAGAGTCCTTAAGGTGGGACTGGACCGATTTGCAGAATGGTTGGGCCTCCGGTTTAATATTCGAAATAGTCACATTATTATATCCCGGTCTGCACAAGAAAGGAAAGATCAGTTGCTATCGATCTTGGGATTTCAGGAGGGACATCTCCCGATGAGGTACTTGGGCCTTCCTTTAATTTCATCTAGATTGACTATATCTGACTGTCAGCCACTTCTGTCCAAAATTGATGCACGTATTGCGGGATGGGAGGGTATGTCGTTATCATATGCTGGGCGGCCGATTTACCATTACCGAAGATATAAGAGGTAGTCCCAAATACCTTAGTGGTAGGACCCCTTCTTGAAACCCAAGTGCTGCCAGCATCTCCTCGCGTAGTCCTTTTGCTGACCGTGAAATAATAAGATTGCTTTTCTGCACGTTTAGCTTTAGCCCCGACCACTCAGCAAATCGATCCAATCCTATCTTAAAACTCCAATGGAATTCATATCAGCTTGACAGAATAACAACAAATCATCAACAAATCCCAACTGAAAAATCCTGGCAGTATCACACTTCCAATGGAAGGAAAATAATTCATCCTGATCAATCAACTGTAATAAACCTAGGTGTAGGACTTCCATCACAAGCACGAACAAGTAAGGCGAAAGAGGATCACCCTGTCGAAGCCCTCTGGCCCCTTGAAAGAAACCATGGGGTTCACCATTCAACCCAACAGAGAAAGAGGGTGTTGTAACACATGCCTCGATCCACTTCACGAAAGTAGAAGGGCACCCAAATAACTTCATCACAGCAATCAAGAAGTCCCACTCCACCGTGTCATATGCTTTCTGAATTTTCACTTTTAAAGCACACCGGGGTGGTCGGTGGGCCTGGTTATATCCCGTAAAAAGCTCCTGTGCCAACATAATATTGTCTCCAATGCTACGTCCGGGCACAAACGCTGCTTGGCATGGACTAATGAGTGTGTCCAGAATCACACTCAACCGCTGGACAATTAACTTGGCAATAATTTTGTACAACACATTACAACATGAGATAGGACGGAAGTCGCCAACAGTCATAGGGGAATGTACCATTGGTATGAGTGCCAAAAGTGTAGTATTTATCTGCTTTAGAAGTCGGTTCATATTAAAGAAATCCAGCACCACCAAGGTCACCTCCTCCGGGCCCGGTGCCTTATCCTCAGCAATATGAAAAACCGCCTGCTTGACATCCGCTGGTGTGAATGGCAAGAGTAAAGAGTTGGTGTCCTCTTCACTCAAAAAGTGTTTAGTCCATGGCCGAAGGAAATGCAGATCTATCACAGTTCGTCAACGTTCCCCACCAAGAAGATTTTGGTAATAAGTGATAAACTCATTGATTATTACTTCTGGGTCAGCGTGGGTAACTCCATGATCATCATTGATTTGTAAAATTCTCCTTGCCGATCTCCTTTGGGCTATCTTTCGAAAGAACACTCGGGAGCATGGGTCACCCTGTTTCATCCACTGCATTTTTGCACGCTATTGAAGCATAATCTATTCAAGTTTGGCTGCTTTAGCTAGTACAATCCGGCAGCAGTGCTCTAGCTGTAAGAATAGTTCATCTCGTCTGTTTGAACTGAGTACTTGCGCCATCTCAAGAAACCCTTTAGCCAGTTGGACTTTTTGAGATAAGTCCCCCTTGTTCCTCCTCTGCTCTCTAAACACTGGTTTTAGTGCTTTGAGTTTCCTTGTTACCGCATACATAGGCACCCCTATGATGTGGTGCTGCCAAACCTGCTTCACACTAGGAATAAAATCTGATGATTGTGTGAGGTAATTATCGAACCGAAACATACCTCCATATTGTTGTTGATTATCCCCGTATAACACCAGCGGTGAGTGGTCTGAAGTACGTGGGGTGAGGCTAGTATAAAAAGATGTAATGGTGCTACCTTTCGGTGTGCTCGAATCGTCTCAAGTTTCGCTCCTTCCAAATGTGGTAAACACATGATGCTAAAAGTGCTCGATATGACATGTTAACAATGTGTTTACCTCTCCATCTTCGGGAAGCCCATGCAATGTCTGTTATCCAGTCTCTATTGGGCCAAGAAAATCGTACCATTCTCCGAATTGCAGTGAGGCATTGTCGACTAAATCTGCATTAGAAGAATAAGTGGTCATGTGTTTCCGTTGCTCCCTCATTGCACAGAGTACAAGGGCCCAAGTGGGCTAGCCATGGTTTGTCCGTTGTGGCCAACTCGCCAAGTATAGCAAGCCATAGGCTCAATAAATGGCGTGGTATCTTCAGTGATCCCGAAAGTAGCGAAGACCAGCCTACTTTCGGTCCTGGTGGATCAAATAGTCTGTAAAGAGCCTGGGCTGTAGGTTGTCCATGATCAAATCTCCAAACAATGCGGTCCTCCCCTCCATGGATTGTGGGTAATGCATGTGTAATCTCCAGACACTCAAAATCAGTGATAGGAAGCCAATGCCACTCTCCGCCACTGATCACCATACTGAGTTTAGCTGACTCCTCCAATCCGAGTAGTCTCGATCCCTGTGGAAATGTGTCACTTAGAGGGCCAAGATAATGCCACGGGTCCTGCCACAGATAAAATCTCATCCCATCACCAATCTGATAGTCCACCATAGGGCGGAGAAAAACCCGTAGCCTAAGAATTTTTCGCCATCCCCATGAGCCTCCATGCTCCTTAATCGTCCATATGGAAGTGTCTCGTAGCCGACCCTAGTAAAGCCATTCAATCCAAATCGAGGTTCTATCGCACCTAATAATATCACAAAGCTTCTTAGTCATTAATGCACGATTCAAGATGGAAATATCCTTGAGTCGTAATCCTCCCTCATCCTTCGGCCGGCATAAATCTTTCCAGGCTACCTTGGCGTAACCACTGGTTGTTGTCCCCTTCCACAAGAAAGTTCTCAGCTTCTTCTCAATTTCATTTGTAACTTCCTTTGGCAAGATGAACGCCGACGCCCAGTATAAACTCAGTGACATGAGTACAGATTTAATAATTTGTACTCTTTTTTTTTTTTTTTGGTAAATGTAAATTTCATTAATATAAGTAATGGTACAATACAACATGTGTTCTTCAATTGGTTTCTCCCTCAACCCAAGGGATACGCCATAATCTATACAATGCTCGTGTACTGATTGTTGAAGGTAAATTGACACTAAGAATTCTGTGTTTGACATCATCAGTGAACAGGATGCTCAAAGTGGCTGGTGTCCTCTCAGTGTGTTCAAATCTCCTCAAATTCCTTTCCCTCCATATGTGGTAGACACATGCTGCAAGTAGTGTACGGTAAGCGATATTGACAATGTGCTTACCTCTCCATTTCCGCGTCGCCCACTCAATATCCATTGCCCAATCCCTGTTGGGCCAGTGAAATCGAATCCGATTGCGAATCTCAAGCAGGCACTGACGACTATATCTGCATCGAAAGAATAAGTGTGAATGAGATTCCGTAGTTCCCTCCTCGCACAAGATGCACGCTCCAAGATGAGATAGCCATGGTTTATCCGTGGATGGTAGTTTGCCAAGTATTGCGAGCCATTGGCTCTCACATATTGGAGGGTGTATTCTATGTGATGAAGAAGCAACCGAGACGCATAATCACTTATTCTTCCGATGCCGATTCAGCAGAAGATGCCTTATAGCCATACGGGAAATTATTCGATTCGCAGGCCCAATCGCACATGGGCAATGGATGTGGAATGGGCAGTGAGGAAATGGAGAGGGAAGCATATCATTAATGCAGCATACCGAGCATTACTTGGGTCATTCGTTTACCATTTGTGGCGAGAAAGAAATTCCAGACGGTTCCCAGAGATTGAGCACCCCCCTAATGTATTGGCTTCTCTTATTATTAACGATGTTAGGCAGAGGATATTGAGTCTAAATCTTTCTAGTTCGATTAGTACATGTGCTCTATATAGACTATGGCCGATCCCTTGGCCTGTCGAGAGAATACCCAATTAATTGTTGTACTGTACCATATTTTTCATTTTTGAAATTTACCGTTTCCGAAAAAAAAAAAGTATTGCGAGCCATAAAATGAACGAATGACGAGGTATCTTCAGCGAGCCCGAAAGTAGCAAAGACCACTCTACTTTCGGCTCAGGGGGGTCAAATAATCGGTAGAGGGCCTAGGTAGTAGGCTGCCCTCCGTCAAATCTCCATACCACTCGGTCCTCTCCTCCAAAGATAACCGGTAGGTTATGTGTGATTTCCAAACATTCGAAGTCCGTGATGGGGGGCCAATGCCACTCTCCTACTGAAATCACCAAACTGAGTTTTGCTGATTTTTCAATACCAAGATGATTTGGACCACGAGGGAATTGCTCGATAAGTGGTTAATAATTTGTACTCTACCAGCATCTGAAATAGTCATACCCTCCCAGCCAGCAATACGTTTATCAATTTTCAATAATAAAGAACGACAATCAGCAATTGTTAATCGAGAAGATAAAAGAGGTAGTCCCAAATGCCTCAATGGTAAGACTCCTTGAAATCCGAGTGCTGCCAGCATCTCCTCGCGTAATCCTTGTGCTGAACGTGATATTATAAGCTGGCTTTTCTGCACGTTTAGTCTGAGCCCCGACCATTTAGCAAATCGATCCAATCCTGTTTTAAAGATTCTGATAGAATCCATATAAGCTCGACAGAATAATAGCAAGTCGTCAGCAAATCCCAACTGGAAGATCTTGGCAGTATCACACTTCCAATGAAATGAGAATAGTTCATCCTGGTCAATCAACTGTAGAAAACCCAAGTGTAAGACTTCCATCACAAGCACGAACAAGTATGGTGATAGAGGGTCACCCTACCGAAGTCCTCTGGCTCCCTTGAAGAAACCATGGGGTTTCCCATTCAGTCCAACAGAGAACGAAGGTGTGGTAATACACGCCTCAATCCACTTCATGAAAATAGAAGGGAATCCAAATAACTCCATCATCGCAAACATGAAGTCCCACTCCACCGTGTCATATGCTTTTCGAATATCCACTTTTAAAGCACACCGGGGTGGTCTGTGGGCCTGATTATAGCCCGTAAAAAGTTCTTGTGCACTAAAAATGCTCTCTCTACTACACACACTACTACACCATCAAAAACACACACTAGTGTCTTCCCCATGCAAACTCCGACCGGCGATGGAGGAGAACGTCGGCCGGGGGCG
>NW_011628198.1:21978-23476 GCF_000512975.1 Sesamum indicum
CGATCTTCTTTGAGATATCTTACGAAAGAACACCCGAGAGCATTGATCGCCCCCTTTCATCCACTGCATTTTTGCACGCTGTTGAAGCATATTCTGCTCAAGTTTGGCTGCTTTAGCTAGGACAGTCCGACACCAGTGTTCCAGCTGTAAGAATAGTTCCTCCTGTCTGTTTGAACTAACAAGTAACTGTGCCATCTCAAGAAACCCTTTAGCCAGCTGGACATTGTGCGATAAGTGCCCTTTTTTTCTCCTCTGTTCTCTAAATACCGATTTTAATGCTTTGAGTTTCCTCGTTACCACATACATTGAGACTCCTACGATGTTATGCTACCAGGTCTGTTGCACACTGGGAATAAACTCTGGAGAAAGAGTGAGGTAATTATCAAAACGAAACATACCTCCAAATTGTTGTTGACTATCCCCGTTAAGTATCAGCGGTGAGTAATCTGAGGTTCGTGGGGTGAGACTAGTATAACTTGATGTCGGGAACCGAGCCATCCATCTATCATTAATCAGTATTCGGTCCAATCTTTTCCAAAGGTTCCGTGGATTAGTACTGCAGTTATGCCATGTATACCATTCTCCCTGCATGGGCAATGGTAGTAATCCTGCATTTTGAATGCAGCAATTAAACTCTTCCATTGCCATTCGAATATCACCCGATGCTCCACATACTTCACTCAGATCTCGCACCGCGTTGAAATTCCCTCCAATAAGCCACGGTACATCAACATTCTGCATGGCAATAGTCTCTAGAGCACCCGACAACTCTCTCCTGTCCGCCACCTCCGAAGCTCCATAAATCACAGTAAGGGCAACTGACTCATGTAGTGATCGTATAAAAACAAGGCAGTGGATAAATTGGGTACGCATTACTGGATGGGAAGGGATTTCGTTATCATATGCTGGGCGGGTACAAATCATCAAATCCGTACTTTCAATATTGAGCTTATACTGGGTATCTGCATTCATACTACCTAAAAAAGTTATCAATGAAATTGAGAAGAGGTTGAGGAATTTTCTATGGAAGGGTACGACGTCTAGTGGCTACGCCAAGGTAACCTGGAAAGATGTGTGTCGACCGACAGATGAGGGGGGACTCGGGTTCAAGGACATCTCTACCTTGAATTGCGCATTAATGAGCAAGAAATTATGTGATGTTATCCGGTGTGACAGGACATCCATCTGGGTTCAATGGCTTTACCAAGACCGATTACGGGACACATCAATTTGGACTGTCCGTGAACATGGAGGTTCTTGGGGATGGCAGAAAATGCTCAGGCTCCGTCCTTTTCTTCGCTCTATCGTGGATTACCAGAATACTTGGGTGCCCAACCCAGTGGCTCGGGACCACCTGGCCTTGGACCGGGCTTGTTGGGCCTTTTTTTAATAAGATTATATATTCTTAATTATTTTTCTATATATAAATTTTTATGTGATTAAATTTATTATTTATTTATTTCATAAGATAATTATAAATTTAAGTAATTCTGTATAA
>NW_011628198.1:23694-23972 GCF_000512975.1 Sesamum indicum
CGGTGATTTCAGCAGGAGAGTGGTAATGGCCTACCATCACGGACTTCGAATGTTTGGAGATCACACATAACCTACGGCTTATTCTTGGAGGTGAGGATCGGGTGGTGTGGAGATGTGACGAAGGAAAACCTACTACTCAAGCCCTCTATCGATTATTTGATCCCCCCGAGCCGAAAGTAGGATGGTCTTCACTACTTTCGGGCTCCTTGAAGATTCCTCGTCATTCATTCATCTTATGGCTCGCAATCCTTGGCAAACTACCTACCACGGACAAATCA
>NW_011628198.1:24478-25005 GCF_000512975.1 Sesamum indicum
ACAGTAAGGGCAACTGACTCATGTAGTGATCGTATAAAAACAAGGCAGTGGATAAATTGGGTACCACATTCAAAAAAAAAAACATCTAGGAAATTATCATCCCACGCAATCCATACCCGATTGAATAGCAGCTACATTATTAAAACGAACTCGAGTTTCAAGAAGACCAAGAAACTGTAACCTGAACTCAGCAATAATGTCTTTCACAGCTAGCTGGTGGTCTCTTTTGTTCAGGCCACGAACATTCCATATTGCTGCATTCATCATGGATCACCAAGTAAGGGGCTGCTATGATTAGGACCCCGTGATATCTCATCTGCATCATCAATTAAGTGTAGAGCATCAAACGTATTATATACGACAAGTTCCTTCCCCTTCTCCTCTCGACTCAATCTCCCGTCAACAAATGAATATTCACGTCCATCTCTCTGTTTATCTATTCCTCGAGATGGTGGTATTCTCTCCTTCTGATCCTGCACAGGTGGTGGTCTCGCAGGTCCCGTTTTAGGAATGTAAACGGTGACTGG
>NW_011628198.1:25026-34859 GCF_000512975.1 Sesamum indicum
AGAATGTCCTAGCGTCAAACAACTGGTACATTTTGGAGGTATCCACTCATACTCCACATCAATTTTGCACGGTGTCTCTCCCTCTTCTTCATCAGGCGTCATAATGATAATATGTTTATGTAAGTTGGAACTCACATCCAACATCACGTATACCCGAGCGAAGTCCAATCTCGTGCATGCTCTCGTTATTGCATCCGGATATAGGGGTTTGCCAATACCGCTGGCCACCGTACTCAGGCCCTCCTCTGTCCGTAATTCAACCGGCAGGTGTCTCAATTTTATCCAAACAGGGACCTGTGTATGTTTTAATTTCCTCATCACCAAACCTGGTTCCCATTTTTGCAGCACAATTGGTTGTCCTTGAAACAACCACGGTCCACCTTCAATTGCTTCTTCCATATATGCAACAGTCTTGAATTGGAAGAAGAAAAATCCGTTCGTTTTGGCTTTCACCTCCCGCAATCCAGGCCAAGTGGAAAAGGCAAAATCTTTAATATGATAAAAATACGGTCGTTTCCCAAGAAAATAACCAACTGCAATGGTCTTCCATTTCGTTGATCCATTTCGAATATCTTCTATCATAGGTCGAACAACCACTTCACCATTTTGTATTGTGGGAGGTATATAAGAGAGAGTCCACATTCGATGTTGCATTCAGTTGGATGTTTCCCACAAACAAACCCATTGGAAAGGAACGCACTTGTGTAGGAAAAGGACTAGTTTTTTCTTCATTATTGCTGACATCATTGATGTCATCAGCAGTTACATCATGCATGACATCATCAACCACATCATGCATGACATCAGCGGATCCTCCCACATCATGCATGACATCATTTGACATGTCAGCCACAGATTTCTCCACATCACTGCTAACTGGTTCCACGTCAGACTGCTGTACTTTCGGCATCTCATCAGTCGTCGTCGGCGGAGGCTGTCTTTCCGTCATCGGAATCTGCCCACAATCCGGCGAAATCTGAATCTCCGGTGAAAAACTCAAATATGAGTTTCCTTGTTACCGCATACATAGGCACCCCTATGTATAACACCGTATAACACCAGCGGTGAGTGGTCTGAGTACGTGGGGTAAGGCTAGTATAAAAAGATGTCGAGAATCTAGCCATCCATCTATCATTAACCAGCATTCGGTCTAATCTTTTCCAAAGATTCCATGGACTTGCACTGCAATTATGCCACGTATATCATTCTCCCTGCATGGGTAATGGTAGCAAACCCGCATTCTGGACGCAACTATTGAATTCTTCCATTGCCATTGAAATGTCTCCCGATGCTCCACATATTTCACTGAGATCTCGCACCGCATTGAAATCTCCTCCAATAAGCCACGAGATATCAACACTCTGCATGGCAATAGTCTCTAAAGAACCCCATAACTCCCTCCTATCTGCCACCTCCGTAGCTCCATAAATCACAATAATGGCCACTGATTCACGCAGTGACCGTAGATAAACAATGAAGTGGATAAATTGTGTACCACATTCAACCACATCAACATCAATAAAATTTTCATCCCACGCAATCCAAACTCGATTACCAACCGATCCATAGTCCACAAACCATTTCCAATGTGGTATAAGAAAGATTGAATAGTTGCTATGTTATTAATACGAACACGAGTTTCAAGAAGACCAAGAAACTGTAACCTGAACTCAGCAGCATGTCCTTCACAGCTATCTGATGGTCTCTCTTGTTCAGGCCACGAACATTCCATATGGCTGTATTCATCATGGATCACCAATAGTGGGGTTGCTTTGATTAGGAACCCATGACATCTCATCTACATCATCAAGTAAGTGTAGAGCATCAAATGTGTTATATACGACAATCTCCTTACCCTTCTCCTCTCGACTCGGCCTCACGCCACCACCACGAGGAGGTTCACGTACATCTCTCTGCTTATCAACCTCTCGAGCTGGTGGTGTAATCTCCTGATCAGACATTGGTGGTGGTCTCGTCGGTCCCATTTCAGGAACGTAAACGGCGACCGGTGGTTTAATTGGTTTGGATTTATTGAGCGCACAATCCTTCCCTGAGTGCCCTAACGTCATACAGCTGGTACATTTGGATTCATGAAACCTAGCTCACCTATAAGATAAGTGATAGCCTAAGACATCGTTGATCAAAAGTTTAGAAGTTAGTCAGGAATTTGAAACTTGACATGATTCTAGCTATAAAAGAGATTTTAGGATGGTGTCTCTCCTCCTTCCTCGTCAGGCGTCATAATGACGATATGTTTAGGCAATTTCGAGTTTACTTCCAACATTACGCATACACGAGCAAAGTCCAGTCTCGTGCATGCTCTCGTAACCCCATCCAGATATAGAGGTTTGCCAATACTGCTGGCCACCATACTGAGGCCCTCCTCTGTCCTTAGTTCTACTGGTAAGTGTCTTAGTCTAATCCAAACCGAGACCTGTGTATGTTGTAATTTCCTCATCTCCATCCCTGGTTCCCATTTCTGCAGCACAATTGGTTGTCCTTGAAACAACCACGGTCCACCTTCAATTGCTTCTTCCATAAATGCAACTGTCTTGAACTGGAAGAAGAAAAAACTGTTCGTCGTGGCCTTCACCTCCCGCAATCCAGGCCAGATGGAGAAGGCAAAATCTTTAACATGATAAAAATACGGTCGTTTCCCAAGAAAATAGCCAACCGCAGTGGTCTTCCATTTGGTTGATCCGTTGCGAATAGTTTCCATCGTAGGTCTCACAACCACTACACCATTTTGTATTGTAGGAGGTATATATGAAAGCATCCTCCGAGAAGAGTTATTAAATATGTCTGCAATTTTGTCTTCCACGTCCACATTCGAATTTGTATTCAACGCAATGTTTCCCACAAACAAACTCGTAGGAAAGGATGGCATTTGTGTAGGAAAAGGACTCATTTTTTCCATATTTTTGCTGATGTCATGCAGTACATCAGCGCCTGTGTCATCCCCTACATCATTGATGAGGTCAGCATTTACATCATGCTCCATGTCAGCGTCTGCATCATCACACCTACCATCTGCCATGTCACCAACTCCTGCCATGTCAGCATAAGTCGCTGGAGATTGAGTCGCCGGCACCCGAACGTCCGTCGCAACAGCAAACCATTCAGATTTCAGTGACAGCAATTTCTCGCTGGCAAACTGGTTTTTCGCCGGAAAAAGCGCAGCAGCCTCCCCTTTCATTTTCCAACCCATTTCCACCATCTTTCCACGCGTTGCCGGCCGCAAGGATCCTCTGATGGCTCGTCGCAGCCCTTGCACTAGTGGAGGCGAGTCTGAAGGTAATAACAACGAAGGAAATTGCCGGCGTGAACGATCCTCACCATATTTTGCTTCCCATTTTCGTTTGAGTTCTATGAGCGCCAAGCGAAGAAATTCTGCCTCACCACTGCATTCGCCTCACCACTGCATTGGCCAAGCGAAGAAATTCTGCCATGGGAAACTGGGGTGCTGTATGTCCGCCATGAAAGGAGCTCGAAAAGGCGCCCCCAAACCCTAGTTTATGGTGGCGGCTTACATCAGTGTTATCACCGGTCAAGATGCTATCTTTATTCTTCCCCACGCCGTCCCCAACCTCTGTAAGCAATAGATCGTCCTCAATCATCGCTAGATCACCGGTATTCACTCGCGTTGATTCATCTTCCTCACGCGACCTTTCGTCTTCAATGGTTGCGCTAAACCCTAGTTCTAGGGATGACGATTCAGAACAGATTTCACCATATTTTTCGATCAGAATTCCTCCCTTATCAACCCCAACACCATTCGATTGTGAAGGAATTTGAATGTCGCCAGATTCCGCCTCCAAACCACCTCTCGTCCGTTCGTCTTCCTTCGCGAGAAAAGACGTTTCGCCTTCACAATCAGCCATAGCAGCCTCCTTGTTCTGCCCGTCAACGTCCGCCACATCTCCGACATCTGGATCATCATCGCTGCCGTCCCCACGTCTCCGGCCGGCGAGGTTGAAGTTAGGGCTTTGGAAGTGCATGTGTGTGTATTTTTTGGTGTAGTAGTGTGTGAGAGAGAAAATAGAGAGAATTGAGAGTCCATTTTTTTTTCAACACACGGTTTTATTAAAGCAAGTTCTTTTTCCTTTTATACTAACTTGTTTTTATTATTACGCTTAGCAAATTTACCACACAAGTACATGGGTCTAGACCAACGTTTGGGTCAAGTTTCGTGGAATTTTATGAACGTTCAATATTTAGCTGTTTTGCACGGTTTATTAAAGCAAGTTCGTTAACATTTTTACACTAACTTGTAATTATCATTATGCTTAGCAAATGTACCACACAAATACATGGGTCTACACCAACGGTTGGGTCAAGTTTCGTGGAATTCTATGAACGTTCAATATTTAGTTGTTTTGCACGATTGTTTTTTTTTCGGTAAAAGTAAGTTTCATTACGTTACGTAGGTATAGTACAACAATATGGTCTCAAAATGGTTTATCCCTCGACAGGCCAAGAGATTCGCCATAATCGAAATAATGCACGTGTACTGAATGATCTAGATAGTGTGATGCTATGGATTCGCTGTCTTATGTCCTCAATGATCAGTAATGCTATGGTGGTAGGCGTCCTCTCAGTGTGATCGAATTGTCTCAGGTATCTTTCCTTCCAAATGTGGTACACACATGATGCAAGTAGTGCTCTATAAGACATGTTGATGATGTGTTTACCCCTCCATCTCCGTGAAGCCCATGTAATGTCATCTTTCCACTCTTTGTTGGGCCACAAGAACCATATCGTTCTCCGAATTTCCGTGAGGCATCTTCCGCTAAATCTGCATTGGAAGAATAAATGTGCATGTGTCTCTGTCAATCCTTCATTGCATAGGATACATGGGCCAAGGTGAGCAAGCCATGGTTTATCTGTCGTAGCCAGCTTGCCTTGGATGGCAAGCCATAGAATAAAGTTGTGACGTGGAATTTTAAGTGATCCCGAAAGTAGTGAAGACCAGTCTACTTTCGGTCCTGGTGGGTCAAATATCTCATAAATAGCCTGTGTTGTTGGTCGGTCATTCCCCTCCAAAAATAATGGGGAGCGCATGTGTTATCTCCAAACACTCAAGATCCGTGATAAGGGGCCATTGGCAAACGCCCTCATGAATCACCGTGCTGAGTCTGGATGACTCATCTATTCCAAGTAGCCTCGGTCCTCGTGGGAAAGATTCACAAAGAGGGCTAAGGTGGTGCCATGGTTCCTGCCACAAGAGGAAATTCCTCCCATCTCCAATCCGGTAGTCCACCATGGTTCGGAGAAAAATCCGTAATCGGAGGATTTTCCTCCATCCCCATGAGCCTCTTTGGTCCGTAATTGTCCATATGGAGGTATGTTGTAGGCGTCCCTGGTGCAGCTAATCAACCCAAATCGATGTCTTGTCGCATCTAATGACATCACATAGTTTTTTTGTCATCAATGCACGGTTCAAGATACTGATGTCCTTGAACCCAAGTCCTCCCTCCTCCTTTGGTCGGCATATATCTTCCACGCAACCTTGGCGTAACCACTATTCGTTGTTCCCTTCCACAAGAAAGCTCGCAACCTTTTCTCAATTTCATTAATAACTTTCTTGGATAATATAAATGCCGATGCCCAGCAAACACTCAGTGCTATAAGTACAGATTTAATAATTTGTACTCTACCAGCATAAGATAAAATGGTACCTTCCCAACCAGCAATTCGTTTGTCAATCTTCAGTAATAGTGGGCGGCAATCTACAATAGTTAGTCGAGACGATATAAGTGGTAACCCCAGATACCGCATTGAAAGAACCCCTTCCTGAAATCCAAGTAGTGCCAACATCTCCTCACGCAGTGCTTGTGCTGAAAGTGAGATAATCAGGTGGCTTTTCTGCACGTTCAGTCTAAGACCCGACCATTCGGCAAAACGATCTAGACCTGCTTTAAAGATTCTTAGAGAGTCCATATTAGCACGGCAAAATAATATCACATCATCAGCAAACCCCAACTGAAAGACCCTGGCTGCCTCGCATTTCCAATGATAGAAAAATCTCTCCTCCTGATCAATCAACTGCAGGAAGCCCAAGTGTAGAACTTCCATCACAAGTACAAAAAGGTAGGGTGATAAAGGGTCACCCTGCCCAAGTCCTCTGGCTCCTCGAAAGAATCCATGGGGCTTCCCATTTAGCCCAATAGAGAATGAAGGTGTTGTCACACACTCATCAATCCATTTCACGAAAGTAATAGGGAATCCAAACATCTCCATAACTACTATCAAGAAATCCCAATCCACTGTGTCATATGGCTTCCGGATATCAACTTTCAGAGCACATCTAGGAGGTAGACGAGTCTGGTTATAACCCGTAAAGAGTTCCTGTGCTAGCATGATGTTAGCTCCAATGCTGCGTCCCGGCACAAATGCCGCTTGGCATGGGCTGATCAGTTTGTCCATTATCACACTCAACCTTTGGACAATGAGCTTTGTAATGATCTTATAAAGCACATTACACCATGCTATGGGCCGAAAATCACTAACCGTCATAGGGGAATGTACTTTTGGGATGAGCGCAAAAATTGTAGTATTTATCTGCTTCAGAAGTCGGCCTGTACTAAAGAAGTCCAGTACTATTGAAGTCACTTCCTGTCCAACAATAGGCCATGCTGCTTTGAAGAAGCCCGATGAGTATCCGTCCGGGCCTGGGGCCTTGTCCTCAGCAATGTCAAAAACCGCCTGTTTAACATCTGCTGGTGTGAACGGTAACAGTAAAGTGGTAGATTCCTCATTACTCAGAATGTGCCTAGCCAACGGTCTGAGAAATCGAATGTCAATAATTGTTCGTCGTCTATCTCCCCCTAGCAGGATTTGGTAATATGTGACAAACTGATTAATAACTTCTTCTGGACCTGTGTGAGTGGATCCCTGGTCATCGTTGATCTGGAAGATCCTCCTTGATGATCTTCGTTGGGCAATCTTGCGAAAGAACAATCGGTAGCACTGATCACCTCCCTTCATCCACTGCATCTTCGCTCGTTGTTGTAGCATAATCTGCTCCAGTTTTGTTGCTTTGGCTAGTACGAGTCGAAAACAGTGTTCTAGTTGTATGTATAGCTCATCTCTTCTTCTTGAGCTAACAAGTACTTGTGCTGCTTCAAGAAACCCTTTCGCCATTTGAACATTGTGCGATAGATCCCCTTTATTTCTCCTTTGAGAAACCCTTTCGCCATTTGAACATTGTGCGATAGATCCCCTTTATTTCTCCTTTGCTCTCGGAATATTGGCTTCAATGCTTCGAGTTTGCGTCTCACAGCATACATAGGCGTACCAATAATGTTATGTTGCCATATATTCTGCACACGAGGAATAAACTCAGGTGAACGAGCGAGGTAGTTATCGAATCGGAACATACCTCTCCATAGTGCTGTTGTCGATCCCCATATATTACCATCGGTGAGTGGTCTGAAGTGCATGGTGTAAGGACCGAGTAGACTTTGTTTGGGAATCGTGCCATCCATCTATCATTTATCAACATGCGGTCTAGTCTTTTCCAGAGGTTTCGTGGTGTCGCACTATGGTTGTGCCATCTGTACCACTCTCCCTGCATAGGTACTGGTAATAGTCCTGTATTCTGAATGGCTGCATTAAAGTCTTCCATAGCTATTCGGATATCCCCTGATGTGCCACATACTTTGCTGAGGTCGCGAACTGCATTAAAGTCCCCTCCAATCAACCATGGGATATCAGCACGCTGTATAGCTATATTTTCCAAGGCACTCCATAACTCTCTCCTATCAACCACCTCAGTAGCTCCATAAGCGACAGTAACAACAACTGACTCATGGATTGCACGAATATTAACAAGACAATGAATAAATTGCATTCCACATTCAACCACTTCAACATCAATAAAATTATCATCCCATGCAATCCACACCCGATTACCAGAAGATTCGTAATCCACATACCATTTCCAATGGGGTAATAGAAAAGATTGAATTTGAGCTGCATTATTACTACGAACACGAGTTTCAAGTAGACCGAGGAATTGTAACCTGAACTCAGCAACAATGTCTTTGACTGCCATCTGATGATCTCTTTTGTTCAGGCCCCGAACATTCCATATTGTTGTATTTAACATGGATCACTAGCTATGGGGCTGCTATGCTTAGGACCCCGAGTCGACTCATCTGTATCATCCAGTAGGTTAAGTGCATCAAAGTTATTATATATAACAAGCGCCTTACCCCTCTCCTCACGACTTGGGCCGGTTGCATCTCTAATGTGCTCACGTCCCTCTCTCTGCTTTTCTACTAGTGGAGCAGGTGGTGGTTTGCTCTTGTTCCGATTAGGCATATGTGGTGGCCGGGATGGTATACTAGTAGCATTAGCATCCTCCCTAGGATGGTTCGTACTCCGTTCAGGCTCTTGTGGCGTCCTCATTTTGGGTACATATGCAGTGATCTGCGGTTTAGCTGGTTTTGGTTTGTTGTGAACACACTCTTTGGCAGAGTGTCCCAATGTCATACAGCTTTCGCACTTCTGTGGTAACCACTCGTACTCAACATCTACTTTACAAGGTGATTCTCCTCCGTCCTCATCTGGTGTCATAATTATAATGTGCTTCGGTAAGTTTGATGTCACATCCAACATTACGCATCCAACAACTCCCCGTTTGTTGTCTCAGATTTTCGCCATGGCCGAATTTGGCCTCCCAACGAGCTTTAAGTTTCGCCAAAGCTTCTATTGAATCTGTATCACCAACATCCACAATTCTGTTCGCAAGATTCAAGAATTCAGTAATATTAAAATCGCGGGGAGAAGGAATAGCAGTCCGTCCGCCATTGATGGATGGAGCCGAAGCTTCACCAAACCCTAGTTTTTGCGGCGCATTGAAACTCATATTATCCGTAGCCGATTTCTCATCTTGATCGTTCGAAATCCTTCCTCTCATCGTCATGGTGTCCAATCCACTCCTATTTACCAGAAAAGTATCAGTATCTATCGTCTCCAATGAACCCGACGTTTCGTCTTCCATGGCAGAAAATCCTAGATCCGGCGGCGCTTGGTTGATCGTCGATTTCCCAGCCAAGATCCCGCCTTTCAGAGTCTGGAGTGTAGATCTTCCCCCCATTGATGTCTGTTCATCCTCCGTTTCCAGATTGGCGCTGTTTGCCGGCGATTTCTCGAAACCCGACTCTTCACATTCTCGTCGGATTTGTATTTTTCCGGCTTCCAAGCGGTCGCCGGAAGTCAGACCACCCCCATTTGGTTCCCCATCATCGGCCGTCCCCCCTGCTCCGGCCGGTGAGGCAGCTCCGCCAACTCCACCTCCATCCATGCTAGTGTGTGTTTTTGAGTGTGTGCGAGTGTGTGAGAGAGAAGAGAGGGTAGTTGGGAGAGAATTTTTAGTGAGAGAATTTATTAAAACAAGTTCGTTTCCCTGTTACACTAACTTGTAGTTATTATTAATCTTTGCAAATTTACCACACAAATGCATGAGTTTATACCTACGTTTGGGTCAAGTTTCGTGGAATTTTGAGAACGTTCAAAATTTAGCTGTTTTGCACGGCTTTATTACAGCAAATTTGTTTCCTGTTTACACTAACTTGTAGTTATTATTACGCTTAGCAAATTTACCACACAAATACATGGGTTTAGACCAACGTTTCGGTCAAGTTTCGTGGAATTCTATGAACCTTGAATATTTAGCTGTTTTCCACGGTTTATGAAAGCAAGTTCGTTTCTATTTTTACACTAACTTGTAATTATCATTACGCTTAGCAAATGTACCACACAAATACATGGGTCTACACCAACATTGGGTCAAGTTTCGTGGAATTCTATGAACGTTCAATATTTAG
>NW_011628198.1:34986-39492 GCF_000512975.1 Sesamum indicum
AGAACGCTCAAAATTTAGCTGTTTTGCTTGGTTTTACTAAAGCAAGTTCGTTTACCTTTTACACTAGCTTGTAGTTATTATTACGCTTTGCAAATTTACAACACAAATGCATGGGTGTAGACCAACGTTTGGGTCAATTTTCGTTGAATTCTAAGAATGTTCAAAAGTTAGCTGTTTTGCACGGTTTTGTTAAAGCAAGTTGTTTTTTCTTTTACACTAACTTGTTTTTATTATTACGCTTAGCAAATTTACCATTCAAATGCATGTGTCTAGGCCTACGTTTGGGTCCAATTTCGTGGGATTCTGAGAACGTTCAAAATTTAGTTGTTTTGCTCGGTTTTATTCAAACAAGTTCGTTTTCCTGTTACACTAACTTGTGGTTATTATTACTCTTTGCAAATTTACCACACACATGCATGAGTTTAGACCTAAGTTTGGGTCAAGTTTCGTGGAATTCTGAGAAAAGTTCAAAATTTAGCTGTTTTGCTCGGTTTTATTAAAGCAAGTTCGTTTTCATGTAAGACTATCTTGTAGTTATTATTACTCTTTGCAAATTTACCACACAAATGCATGAGTTTAGACCTACGTTTGGGTCAACTTTCGTGGAATTATGAGAACGTTCAAAATTTAGTTGTTTTGCACGGCTTTATTACAGCAAATTCGTTTCCCGTTTATACTAACTTGTAGTTATTATTAAGCTTAGCAAATTTACCACACAAATACATGGGTCTAGACCAACGTTTGGGTCAAGTTTCGTGGAATTCTATGAACGTTCAATATTTAGTTGTTTTGCACGATTTTATTAAAGCAAGTTCGTTTTCCTTTTATACTAACTTGTAGTTATTGTTACGTTTAGCAAATTTACCACACAAATGCATGGGACTATCATTACGCTTAGCAAATGTACCACACAAATACATGGGTTTACACTAACGTTTGGGTCAAGTTTCGTAAAATTCTATGAACGTTCAATATTTAGCTGTTTTGCACGATTTTATTAAAGCAAGTTCGTTTCCCTTTTACACTAACTTGTAGTTACTGTTACGCTTAGCAAATTACCACACAAATGCATGGGACTAGACCTACGTTTGGTTCCAGTTTCGTGGAATTCTGAGAACATTCAAAATTTAGCTATTTTGCATGATTTTATTAAAGCAAGTTTGTTTCTCTTATACACTAACTTGTATTTATTATTACGCTTTGCAAATTTATAACACAAATGCATGGGTGTAGACCAATGTTTGGGTCATGTTTCGTCGAATTCTAAGAACGTCCAAAATTTAGTTGTTTTGCACGGTTTTGTTAAAGCATGTTTTTTTTACTTTTACACTAACTTGTTGTTATTACTACGCTTAGCAAATTTACCATTCAAATGCATGGGTCTAGGCCAACGTTTGGGTCACGTTTCGTGGAATTCTGAGAACGTTCAAAATTTAGTTGTTTTGCTCGGTTTTATTAAAACAAGTTCGTTTCCCTGTTACACTAACTTGTAGTTATTATTACTCTTTGCAAATTTACCACACATATGCATGAGTTTAGATCTACGTTTGGGTCAAGTTTCGTGGAATTCTGAGAACGTTCAAAATTTAGTTGTTTTGCTCGGTGTTATTAAAGCAAGTTCGTTTTCCTGTTACACTAACTTGTAGTTATTATTACTCTTTGCAAATTTACCACACAAATGCATGAGTTTAGACCTACGTTTGGGTCAAGTTTCGTGAAATTCTGAGAACATTCAAAATTTAGCTGTTTTGCACGACTTTATTACAGCAAATTCGTTTCCCGTTTATACTAACTTGTAGTTATTATTACGATTAGCAAATTTACCACACAAATACATGGGTCTAGACCAACGTTTGGGTCAAATTTCGTGGAATTCTATGAACGTTCAATATTTAGTTGTTTTGCACGATTTTATTAAAGCAAGTTCGTTTCCCTTTTATACTAACTTGTAGTTATTGTTACGCTTAGCAAATTTAGCACACAAATGCATGGGACTAGATCGACATTTGGTTCCAGTTTCGTGGAATTCTGAGAACATTCAAAATTTAGCTGTTTTCCACGGTTTTATTAAAACAAGTTCTTTTTCCTTTTGCATTAACTTGTTGTTATTATTACGCTTAACAAATTTACCACACAAGTGCATGGGTCTAGACGTACGTTTCGGTCAAGTTTCGTGAAATTCTAAGAACGTTCAAAATTTAGCTGTTTTACTCGGTTTTATTAAAGCAAGTTCTTTTCCCTTTTACACTAACTTGGAGTTATTATTAAGCTTTGCAAATTTACCACACAAATGCATGAATTTAAACCTACGTTTGGGTCATATTTCCTGGAATGCTGAGAATGTTCAAAATTTAGCTCTTTTGCACGGCATTATTATAAAAAATTCCTTTCCTATTTACACTATCTTGTAGTTATTATTACGCTTAGAAAATTTACCACAAAAATATATGGGTCTAGACCAACGTTTGGGTCAAGTTTCGTGGAATTCTATGAACGTTCAATATTTCGCTGTTTTGCACGGTTTATTAGAGCTAGTTCGTTTCCATTTTTACACTAACTTGTAATTATCATTACGCTTAGCAAATGTACCACACAAATACATGGTACCACACAAATACATGGGTCTACACCAACTTTTGGATCAAGCTTCGTGAAATTCTATGAACGTTCAATACCTAGCTGTTTTGCACGATTTTATTAAAGCAAGTTTGTTTGCCTTTTACACTAACTTGTAGTTATTGTTACGCTTAGCAAATTTACCACACAAATGCATGGGATTAGACCTACGTTTGGTTCCAGTTTCGTGGAATTCTAAGAACATGAAAAATTTAGCTGTTTTGCATGGTTTTATTAAAGCAAGTTATTTTTCCTTTTACATTAACTTGTTGTTATTATTATGCTTAGCAAATTTACCACACAAATGCATGGGTCTAGGCTTACGTTTCGGTCAAGTTTCGTGGAATTTTGAAAACGTTCACAATTTAGTTGTTTTCCTCGGTTTTATTAAAGCAAGTTCATTTTTCTTTTACACTAACTTATAGTTATTATTAAGCTTTGCAAATTTACCACACAAATGCATGAATTTAAACCTACGTTTGGGTCAAGTTTTGTGGAATTCCGAGAACGTTCAGAATTTAGCTATTTTGCACGGCATTATTATAGAAAATTTGTTTCCTGTTTACACTATCTTGTAGTTATTTTTACGCTTAGAAAATTTACGACACAAATATATGGGTCTAGACCATCATTTGGGTCAAGTTTCGTGGAATTCTATGAACGTTCAATATTTAGCTGTTTTGCACGGTTTATTAAAGCAAGTTCGTTTCCTTTTACACTAACTTGTAGTTATCGCTTATCAAATTTACCACAAAAATGCATGGGTCCAGACCTACATTTGGGGCAAGTTTCGTAGAATTTTGAGAATGTTCAGTTCAGAGCTGTTTTGCACGGTTTTGTTAAAGCAAGTTCATTTTTCCTTTTACACTAATTTGTAGTTATTGTTACGCTTAGCAAATTTACCACACAAATGCATGGGTCTATTCCTACGTTTGGGTCAAGTTTGGTGGAATTCTGTGTACGTTCCAAATTTAGCTTTTTTGCACAGTTTTATTAAAGGAACTTTGTTTCCTTTTTAAACTAACTTGTAGTTATTATTACGCTTAGCAAATTTTTTTTTTCGGTAATGGTAAATTTCTTTTTTTTGGGTAAATGTAATTTGCATTATGAAATAATGGTACAGTACAACAGTGAATTGGTAATTGTAAATTTCATTAATGAAAAATATGGTACAGTACAACAATTAATTGGGTAGTCCCTCGACAGGCCAAGGGATACGCCATAGTCTATAAAGAGCACATGTACTAATCGAACTGGAAAGATTAAGGCTCAAAATCTTCTGCCTAACATCGTCAATAATATGAGAAGCCAATACATTAGGCGGGTGTTCACTTTGCTGGAACCGTCTGGAGTTTCTTTCTCGCCACAAATGGTAAACCAATGACCCAAGTAACGCTCGGTATGCTGCATTGATGATATGCTTCCCTCTCCATTTTTTCACTGACCATTCCACATCCATTGCCCATGTGCGATTGGGCCAATCGAATCGAATTATTTCCCGTATGGCTATAAGGCATCTTCTGCTAAATCGGCATCGGAAGAATAAGTGATTATGTGTCTCGGTTGTTTCTTCATCACATAGAATACACCCTCCAATGTGTGTGAGCCAGGGTTTGTCTGTCGTTGGTAGTTTTTCCTGAATAGCCATCCATAGGATAAAACAATGTCGTGGGATCTTTAGCGAACCCGAAAGTAGTGAAGTCCAACCTACTTTCGGTCCGGGCGGGCAGATAAGTCTGTATAGGGCTTGGGTTGTGGGTCAGCCATCCGGGAAACGCCAAATGATTTTGGGTTCCCCTCTCCTTTCGTGAAGTGGATTGAGGTGTGTGTCACAACACCCTCGTTTTCTGTTGGGCTGAATGGGAAACCTCATGGTTTCTTTAAGGGGGC
>NW_011628198.1:40324-41682 GCF_000512975.1 Sesamum indicum
GGGACCGAGGCTACTCGGAATAGAGGAATCAGCCAGACTCAGTACAGTGATTAGTGGAGGAGAATGGCAGTGGCCTCTTATCACAGATTTTGAGTGTTTGGAAATCACACATTCATTGCCCACGATCCATGGAGGGGAAGACCGTATCATCTGGAGATTTGAGCAGGGGTATCCCACATCTCAGTCTCTGTATAGGTTAATTGATCCCCAGGACCGAAAGTAGGCTGGTCTTCACTACTTTCGAGATCACTGAAGATCCCACGTCACTTATTCATCCTATGGCTTGCTATTCTTGGCAAGTTGGCCACGACGGACAAACTGTGGTTAGCCCACCTTGGCCCTTGTATTCTATGTACCGAGGGAGCGATGGAGACACATGGGCACCTATTTTTTCAGTGCAGATTCAGTCGACAGTGTCTTGCAGCAATACGAAGAATGGTACGATTTTCCTGGCCCAATAGAGACTGGCAAACGGATGTTAACTGGGCTTCCCAGAAATGGAGAGGTAAACACATTGTTAACATGTCTTATTGAGCATTATTAGCAGCATGTGTTTACCACATTTGGAGGGAGAGAAACTTGAGACGATTTGAGCACACCGAGAGGACAATGGATATTAGACAGCGAATCCTTAGCATTAGCTTACCTACATCAGTCAGTACATGAGCTTTATATAGACTATGGCGTATCCCTTGGCCTGACGAGGGAGAAACCAAGTGATGATCACATTGTTGTACTGTACTACTTTTTTTACTTAATGAAACTTACATTTACCCAAAAAAAAGAAACGCCAAATGATTCTATCATCTCCACCATGGATATGAGGGGCCAGTGCCATTGGCCCTCATCAATAACCGTATTGAGCTTGGTAGATTCATCAAGCCCAAGTAAACTAGGTCCTCGTGGAAATCTAGAAATCATGGGGCCAAGGTGATGCCATGGATCCTTCCAAAGATAGAAGGTCCTCCCATCTCCAATACGACACTCCACCATTGGTTGGATAAGGCTGCGTAGACGAAGCAGCTTTCTCCAACCCCACGATCCACCCTTCTCGTCAACAGTCCAAATGGAATTATTTTGTAGTCGTCCGAGCTGCAGCCACTCAACCCAGATAGACGTTCGGTCACATCTAATGACATCACACAACTTCTTAGTCATCAGTGCTCGGTTAAGTGCATCAATATCTTTTATTCCTTGGCATCCTTCCCCAATCGGTTTGCAAACATCCTTTTGCAAACATCCTTCCACGCAACTTTGGCATAACCCGTCATCGAGGTGCCTTTCCAAAGGAACCTTCGAAGGCGTTTCTCTACTTCCTTAATGATCGCCTTCGGTAGTATGAATGCAGAAGCCCAATA
>NW_011628199.1:0-4577 GCF_000512975.1 Sesamum indicum
GAATCGCTTCATCTTCCATATGTGTCTGTTCGGTTTCCTTGGCGGCGCAAAACCCTAGTTTTTCAGATGATAAAACAGTGTACCCAATCTCTCCTTTTCCGGCCAGAAGTCTGCTTTTGCCTTCGCCAATACCATGCGACGAAGGATTGGAGTCTTCCTCTTCCAATCGTTCACTCATCGTCTTCTCGGGTTCTGCCGGAAAAACATGCTGTTCGCCGGAAATATGACTAACTTCTCGCCGGCCATCATCACCTTCCCCCTCCTCGCCGTCGGCCGGAGCCCCCTCCTCATCGCCGATCGGTGATTTTGTGGCTAGGGCATGTGTGTGTGTGTTTAGTGGTGTACTAGTGTGTGTGAGAGAATAGAGAGAATTTTGAGAGTACATCAGCAGTGACATCACAGTCTGCATCAGCAATGACATCACAATCTGCATCATTAGTGACATCACAGTCTGCATCAGCAGTGACATCACAATCTGCATCAGCAGTGACATCACATTCTTCATCAGCAATGACATCAGTAGAACAGTCAGCAACTGCGTCAGCCACTGCATCATCAATTACCGGCGCTACATCATCATGCACCCGCTCCACGTCAGCCCTAGCAATCGCCGGTTGGACTTCTGATTTTCTCGCCGGAATCAGTTCGGAAACTGAACCAGCACCCCTGTCCAGCTTTTTCGATGCGGAACCACCATCAAAGTCGCCGGAAAGTCGGGTTTTCGCCGGCAGCAAACCCATTTTCAAACCAGAGCAGTTTCCGACCATTTTTTCTCCATCCCCCGCCGGAATCAGCGTTCTCCATGGCGTGCGTTCGACGATCGGTGGTGCCTTATGTGGAGCTGTTGCCGGAAAACAGCAAGTAAAGGCCTCCTTCCCAAAGCGACGTTTCCACTTCGATTTAAGTTCTTCCAGCGCCGTTCTCGATTCACGATCGCCGGCGTCGATAACAGTGTTGGCTAGACGAAGAAACTCCACCATATTGAACACCCCTTCCTGCTGTCCGCCATTGTCGCCGTTCAAGGTTGCGCCATTAAACCCTAGAATAGGGCGGCGCACCTTGTCTCCTTCATTCCCAGCCAAGTTAGAAGCTTTATGAACTGGAATGGTGTCACCACCCTCAGAGATCATCAACTGTTCGTCTGTCATGGCCAAAACGACCGGAGTCGGTTCGTCTTCCTCACATGTCTGTTCACTATCCGCGACGGCGCAAAACCAATCCGTACTAGAAAGGTCGCCTTTTCCGGCCAAAAACCGTCCATTACCTTCACTAAATCCATGGCAGCAAGTAGGAGAATCAGTTTCGTCTGAAACCGCCTCCGATCGGCCACCCAACAGTCGCGTCTTTTCTATTTCCGCCATGAACACATGTTGCTCGCTGGAAACCAGTCGTCGGTCTTCAGTTTCCGGTCGTCCCCCATCACCGTCCTTCTCCTCCTCGTCGGTCGGAGCCCCTCCCTCATCGCCGGTGGTGGTTGTCGTTGCTAGGGCAAGTGTATGTGATTTTTGTGGTGTAGTAGTGTGTGAGAGAGAATAGAGAGGATCCATTTTTTAGAGAGAGAATTTTTTCTTGTCTTATACTGTTTTGCACTTTACACACATCCTTCCACGCTACCTTGGCGTATCCCGACGTAGAAGTGCCTTTCCCCTCACTTTATCCTCCACCACCACCACGGTCTTATGTTTCTTTTCTCTCTCCTCGGCGACTGGTGGAGGGGGAAACAAGCTTGTTTCTCTTTTGTACTAACTTGTACTTATTATTATGCTTAGCAAATTTACCAAACAAATGCTTGGGTCTTGCTTGACCAACGTTTGGGTCAAGTTTCGACGAATTCTGAGAACGTTCAAAATTTAGCTGATTTGCACGGTTTTATTAAAGCAAGTTTGTTTCCCTTTTATACTAACTTATAGTTATTATTTCGCTTAGGAACTTTAACACACAAATTCTTCGGTCTAGACTTTCGTTTGGGTCAAGTTTCGTCGAATTCTAAGAACGCTTAAAATTTAGCTGTTTTGCACGGTTTATTGAAACAAGCTTGTTTCCCTTTTATACTAACTTGTAGTTATTATTTCGCTTAGAACATTTAACATACAAATTCTTGGGTCTAGACCTACGTCTGAGTCAAGTTTCGTCGAATTCTGAGAATGCTCAAAATTTAGCTGTTTTCCACGATTTTATTAAAATAAGTTTGTTTTATACTAACTTGTAGTTATTATTACGATTAAGAAATTTACAGCACAAATGCTTGGGTCTAGACCAACGTTTGGGTCAACTTTCATCGAAGTCTGAGAACGTTCAAAATTTAGCTGTTTTGCACGGTTTTATTGAAACAAGTTTGTTTCCCTTTTATACTAACTTGAAGTTATTTATTACGCTTAGCAAATTTGCAACATAAATACTTGGGTCTAGACCAACATTTGGGTCACCTTTCGTCGAATTCTGAGAATATTCAAATATAGCTGTTTTGCACGGTTTTATTAAAACAAGCTTGTTTCCCTTTATATTTACTGGTAGTTATTATTTCGTTTGGGTCAAGTTTCGTCGAATTCTTGTATCTCATGACATCATTCTCGATTGGGCTCAATGGAAAATCTCATGGGTTCTTTTCTGGAGCGAGAGGACTACGACAGGGAGACCCACTTTCTCCTTATCTGTTTGTTCTTGTTATGGAAGCTTTTTTTTTTTTTGGGGTAAATGTAATTTTCATTAATTAAAAAGAATAGTACAACAATCATGTGGATTCTCCCCCGACAGGCCAAGGGATGCGCCACAGTCTATATAGTGCATATGTACTAATTGACCATGAAAGATTAATACTAAGTATCCGCTGTCTAATGTCATCTAAGATACACAAAGCTAATACATGTGCCGGCCGATGGGTCTGCTCAAATCGTCTTAGGTTTCTCTCTCGCCAGATATGGTATATGCATGCACCAAGTAATGCTCGGTATGCTACATTAACAATATGTTTTCCCCTCCACTTCCTCGATGCCCATTCCACGTCTCTTGCCCATTCGCGATTGGGCCAAGCAAATTGGATCTGTTCACGAACAGCTGTAAGGCATCTTCTACTGAATCGACATCGGAAGAACAAGTGAGTGTGTGTCTCCGCAATATCATCGTTACAAAGGATGCATCCACCCAAATGATTTAACCATGGTTTGTCTGTCGTCGGTAGCTTTTCCTGAATGGCTAACCATAGGATGAAGGTATGTCGTGTGTGGTGGGTCGTCCCTCTGGAAACCGCCATTTGATCCTATCCTCCCCTCCATGGATCTGAGGCAGAGTATAAATGATCTCCATACATTCCATATCAGAGATAAAAGGCCACTGCCATTGCCCCTCATCAATGACTGCTTGGAGCTTGGTGGAAATCCCAAGTCCAATAAGGCTTGGTGCCCGTGGTAATCTAGAGATAAGTGGGCCCAATTGGTGCCATGGATCCTTCCACAAATAAAATGTCCTCCCATCTCCAATAATAAACTCCGTCATAGGTTGGATGGAGGTGCGGAGCCGAAGCAGCTTGCGCCATCCCCATGATCCTCCCTTCTCGTCAACTGTCCAAATAAAGGTATTTCGTAGTCGCCCATGCTGCAACCAGTCAACCCATATGGATGTTCGGTCACATCTGATATGTTATGGAAGCTTTACATCTGGGATTCTTGCAACGAATTGAACAGGACATCCAATTCACTTATCATTGGAAGTGTGAGAGCTCCAAGGTTTTTCAGTTGGGATTTGCAGACGACCTACTTCTTTTCTGCAGAGCTGACTTTGACTCCATCAGAGTCTTCAAGGAGGGATTGGACTGGTTTGCAGAGTTGTCGGGCCTTCGGCTGAATGTTCAAAAAAGTCAGTTAATCATTTCACGTTCGGCTCAAAATTTGAAAAACCAGATGTTGGAGGTTTTGGGCTTTCAGGAGGGCCACCTTCCATGAGGTATCTGGGTCTTCCCTTAATTTCGTCCGGGTTGTCCATCTCTGATTGCCAACCGCTTATCTCAAAAATTGATGCACGTATTAATGGATGGGAAGGGATTTCATTATCATATGCTGGGCAGGTACAAATCATCAAATCTGTGCTTTCAGCATTGAGTTTATATTAGGCTTCTACATTCATATTATCTAAGAAAGTCATCAATGAAATCGAGAAGAGGTTGAGGACTTTCCTATGGAAGGGTACAACGTCTAGTGGTTACGCCAAGGTAGCCTGGAAAGATGTGTGTCGACCGATGGATGAGGGGGGACTTGGGTTCAAGGACATCTCCACCTTGAATCGCGCATTAATGAGCAAAAAATTATGTGATGTTATCCAGTGTGACAGGACATCCATATGGGTTCAGTGGCTCTACCAAGACCGATTACGTGAGAGATCGATTTGGACTATTCGTGAACATGGAGGTTCTTGGGGATGGCGAAAAATACTCAGGCTACGTCCTTTCCTTCGCACTATCGTGGATTACCAGATTGGAAATGGAGACAGATTCTTTGTTTGGCAGGACCCGTGGCATCACTTGGGTCCACTTATCGAGCGATTCCCTCAAGGTCCCCGCCATCTTAGACTTGAAGAATCAGCAA
>NW_011628199.1:4754-11156 GCF_000512975.1 Sesamum indicum
GACAAATCATGGCTATCTCACCTGGGGGTGTGCATATTGTGCGATGAGGGAGCTACGGAATCTCATCCATATTTATTCTTCCGATGCAGATTTAGTCGTCAGTGCCTTTATGAGATTCGCAGAAGGATTCACTTTCACTAGCCCAATAGAGATTGGGCAACAGATATTGAATGGGCGACACGAAAATGGCGAGGTAAGCACATTATTAATAGCACTTACCGTACACTACTTGCATCGTGTGTCTACCACATATGGAGGGAGAGGAACTTAAGGAGATTTGAACATACTGAGCGGACACCGGCCACTTTGAGTATCCTAATCATCGATGACGCCAGGCAGAGGATTCTTAGCGTTGATTTAGCATCGTCAAATAGTACACGAGCATTGTATAGATTATGGCGTATCCCTTGGGTAGAGGGAGAAACCATTTGATGATCACATGTTGTACTATAGAATTACTCTTTATTAATCAAAAGTTAGCTATTTTGCACGGTTTTATTAAAGCAAGTTTGTTTCCCTTTTATAGTAACTTGTAGTTATTATTACGCTTAGCAAATTTACGACACAAATGCTTGGGTTTAGACCAACGTTTGGGTCAAGTTTCGTCGAATTCTGAAAACGTTCAAAATATCGTTGTTTTGCACTATTTTATTAAAACAAGTTTGTTTCACTTTTATATTACTTGTAGTTATTATTACACTTAGCAAATGCATAACACAAATACTTGGGTCTAGATCTACGTTTGGGTCAAGTTTTGTCGAATTCTGAGAATGTTAAAAATTTAGTTGTTCTGCACGGTTTTATTTAAGCAAGTTTGTTTCCCTTTAATACTAACTTGTAGTTACTATTACCCTTAGCAAATTTACAACACAAATGCTTTGGTCTAGACCAACGTTTGGGTCAAGTTTCATCGAATTCTGAAAACATTCAAAATTTAACTGTTTTGCACGGTTTTATTAAATCAAGTTTGTTTCCCTTTCCTTCTAACTTGTAGTTATTATTTCGCTTAGGAAATTTAACCCACAAATTCTTGGGTCTAGACCTAAGTTTGGGTCAAGTTTTTTTTTTTTTTCGGTAAAGGTAAGTTTCATTAAGTAAATAATAGTATAGTACAACAGTCAAATTTGGTTCAAGTTTCGTCGAATTCTGAGAACGCTCAAAGTTTAGCTGTTTTCCACGGTTTTATTAAAACATGTTTGTTTTCCTTTTATAATAACTTGTAGTTATTATTACGCTTAACAAATTTACAACACAAATGCTTAGGTCTAGACCAACGTTTGGGTCAAGTTTCGTCGAATTTTGAGAACGTTCAAATTTTAGCTGTTTTGCACGTTTTTATTAAAACTAGTTTGTTTCCCTTTTATACTAACTTGTAGTTATTATTATGCTAAACAAATTTACAACACATACTTGGGTCTAGACCAACGTTTGGGTCAAGTTTCGTCGAATTCTAAGAACGTTCAAAATATAGCTGTTTTGCACGGTTTTATTAAAGCAAGTTTGTTTCCGTTTTATACTAACTTGTAGTTATTATTACGCTTAGAAAATTTATCACACAAATTCTTGGGTCTAGACCTTCATTTGGGTCAAGTTTCGTCGAATTCTAAAACGCTCAAAATTTAGCTGTTTTGCACGAATTATTGAAACAAGCTTGTTTCTCTTTTATACTAACTTGTAGTTATTATTACGCTTATCAAATTTACCACACAATTGCTTGGGTTTGGGTCAAGTTTTTGGTCAAGTTTAAGGTAAGTTTCGTTAAGTAAATAATAGTACAGTACAACAGTCAATTGGCTATCCCTCGACAGACCAAGGGATGCGCTATAGTCTATAAAGAGCACATGTACTAATGGACCTAGGTAGATTGACACTCAAAATCCTCTGTCTAATATCGTCAACAATAAAAGAAGCCAATATCTTTTCTGAATGCTCAATCTGTTGGAACCGTCTCGAGTTTCTTTCCCGCCATATATGGTAAACGAATGACCCAAGTAGCGCTCTATATGCAATATTGATGATATGTTTCCCGCTCCATTTCCTAGTTGCCCATTCCACATCCCTTGCCCATTCTCTATTGGGCCACGTTAATCGAATAATTTGTCGTAGTGCTGAGAGGCATCGTCTACTGAATCGACATCGAAAGAACAAGTGGGAATGTGTCTCGTCTACGTCCCCATCACAAAGAATACACCCTCCAAGGTGTGAACCACGGTTTATCCGTTGTAGGTAATTTTTCCAGAATAGCCATCCATAAGATAAAGGAATGTCGTGGAATCTTCAACGAACCCGAAAGTAGTGAAGTCCATCCTACTTTTCGTCCTGGTGGGCAAAGAAGCCAGTACAGAGCTTGGGCAGTGGGACGCCCATCGGGAAACCGCCAAATGATTCTATCCTCACCACCATGAATCAGGGGTAATGTGTAGATAATCTGAAGGCATTCCAATTCAGTAATGAGAGGCCAGTGCCATTAGCCGTCAACTATAACCATATGAAGCTTTGTAGATTCATCAAGCCCAAGTAGTCTCGGTCCACGTGGAAATCTAGTAATCAGGGGTCCAAGATGATGCCATGGATCCTTCCAAAGATAGAAGCTTCTCCCATCTCCAATTTGCAGCTCCACCATTGGTTGGATGAGGTTGCGTAGTCGAAGCATCTTTCTCCAAGTCCACGATCCTCCCTTCTCATCAACTGTCCAAATGGAATTATTTCGATGTCATCCACGCTGTAGCCACTCTACCCAGATAGACGTTCGATCACATCTAATGACGTCACACAATTTCTTTGTCATTAGAGCTTGGTTGAGTATACCAATATCTTTTATACCCTGTCCCCCTTCCACCATCGGTTTTGCAAACATCTTTCCATGCAACTTTGGCATATCCTGTGCCTGAAGTGCCTTTCCAGAGGAATAGTCGTAGGCGTTTCTCCACTTCCTTAATAACCGCCTTCGGTAATATGAATGCAGAAGCCCAATACAAGCTCAATGCTGAAAGAACTGTTTTTATGATTTGTACCCGACCAGCATATGATAATGACATTCCCTCCCAACCAGCAATACGAGCATCAATTTTGGATAAAAGTGGCTAACAATCAGAGATAGAAAGCCTAGATGAGATTAGAGGTAGGCCCAAGTACCTCATTGGGAGTTGCCCCTCCTGGAAGCCCAAGATCGATAGTAGTTGTTCTTTCCTTTCTTGTGCAGACTGGGAGATAATTAGGTGACTCTTTTGAATATTCAACCGGAGGCCCGACCATTCTGCAAACCTGTCCAGTCCCACCTTTAGGGTTCTAACCAAGTCCTTGTCAGCTTTACAAAAGAGGAGGAGATCATCTGCGAATTCTGAGAACGTTCCAAATTAGCTGATTTGCATGATTTTATTAAAGCAAGTGTGTTTCCCTTTTATACTTACTTATAGTTATTATTTCGCTTAGAAAATTTAACACACAATTTATTTATTTTTTTTTGGGTAAATGTAATTTTCATTAAGTAAAAAATGGTATAGTACAACAAAGTGATCATGAGGTGGTTTCTCCCTCGATAGGCCAAGGGATACGCCATAGTCTATACAAAGCTCGTGTACTGACAGAACTAGCTAATGAAATACTAATGATCTACTGCCTGACATCATCAACTATCAATAACGCCATGGTGCTCGGAGTCCTCTCAATGTGCTCAAAACGTCTCAGGTTTCTCTCCCTCCAAATGTGGTAAACAGAAGATGCTAGTAGTGCTCGATAAGTTATGATAACGATGTGCTTACCCCTCCATCTGCGAGAAGCCCACTCAATGTCGTTCGCCCAGTCTCTATTGGGCCAATGCAATCGTACCTTTCTCCGAATTGCTGTGAGACACTGTTAGCTAAATCTACACTGGAAGAAAAGGTGTGAATGTGTCTCTATTGCCCCCTCGTTACAAAGTATGCAATCGCCGAAGTGAGATAACCATGGTTTGTCTGTCGTAGGCAGCTTGCCAAGAATAGCATGCCATAGGATGAATAAGTGACGTGGACCTTAACACACAATTTTCTTAGGTCTGAACCTTCGTTTGGGTCAAGTTTCGTCGAATTCTAAGAACGCTTATAATTTAGCAGTTTTGCACGGTTTATTGAAACAAGCTTGTTTCCCTTTTATACTAACTTGTAGTTATTATTTCGCTTAGGAAATTTAATCACACAAATTCTTGGGTCTAGACCTACGTTTGGGTCAAGTTTCGTCAAATTTTGAGAATGCTCAAAATTTAGCTTTTTTGCACGTTTTTATTAAAACTAGTTTGTTTCCCTTTTATACTAACTTGTAGTTATTATTAGGCTTAACAAATTTACAACACATACTTGGGTCTAGACTAACGTTTGGGTCAAGTTTCGTCGAATTTTGAGAATGTTCAAAATTTAGCAGTTTTGCACGATTTTATTAAATCAAGTTTGTTTTCCTTTTGTACTAACTTGTATACGCTTAGAACATTTACAATACAAATGCTTGGGTCTAGAGCTGTGATTGGGTCAAGTTTCGTCGAATTCTGAGTACGCTCTAAAGTTAGTTGTTTTGCATAGTTTTATTAAAGCAAGTTTGTTTCCCTTTTATACTAACTTGTAGTTGTTATTACGCTTAGCAAATTTACAACACAAATACTTGGGTTTAGACCAACGTTTGGTTCAAGTTTCGTCGAATTCTGAGAACGTTCAAAATATCGCTGTTTTGTGCTGTTTTATTAAAACAAGTTTGTTTCCCTTTTATACTAACTTGTAGGTATTATTACGCTTAGGAAATTTACCACACAAATTCTTGGGTTTAGACCAATGATTGGGTCAAGTTTCGTCGAATTCTGAAAACGTTCAAAAGTTAGCTGTTTTGCACGGTTTTATTAAAATAAGTTTGTTTCCCTTTTATATTTACTTGTAGTTATTATTTTTTTTTTGGTAAATATAAGTTTCATTAAGTAAAATAAAATAATAGTACAGTACAACAATGTGGTTATCAGCTGGTTTCTCCCTCGACAGGCCAAGGGATACGCTACAGTCTATATAAAGCTCGTGTATTGACTGATCTAGGTAGTGAGGTACTAAGGATCCGCTGCCTGATATCCTCAACAATCAATAAAGCCATGGTGCTAGGTGTCCTCTCGGTGTGCTTGAATCGTCTCAAGTTTCTCTCCCTCCAAATGTGGTAAACACATGATGCTAATAGTGCTCGACGCGGCTTTTAGTTCAAACCGCGCCTTTCACCGGCGACTTTCAGGCGAACAAATCGGAACCGATGATTGGGGAGACATCAACATTAATTGCGCATGGGAAAAGAGGAGGCTTGGAGATGGAGAAAGCGGCTGTTTCGGCGCCGCAACTACTTGGGTTTGCCGCGTCCTCGAACGTGGAAAAAGCGGCCGTTTCGGCGCCGCAATTGCTCGGAATTTGATGCGCCATTGGACACGGAAAAGGAGGCTGCTTCGGCGCCGAATTTGCTTGGGTTTGATGCGCCATTGGAACCACAAGCGGTTGATGAAACCGAACAGTCGCCGGACGAATATGTAACGTCGCCGGTATCTTTGGCGACCGATGCAAATACTACCGGCTTTGCAGAGGTTGGAGATGAAGGACTGTTGAGAAAAGAAGCAACAATACAGGCGTCATCGTTAGGGTTTGGTGAAGCTCCATCTTCCATTAATGGCGGACGAAGGTTTGAGCCTTTCAACCTTGAAGAGTTCTTGCGATTGGCGAACGCGGTCATTGACAAAGGCGACGAGAAAACCATTGCAGCGCTTAGAGATCTGAAAGATAGATGGAAGGAGAGATTCCGAAGCATACCGTCGCTGCGTTCGTTCGTTGAGAGTAGAGGAGCGCCGTCACGGGGATGGTGAGTTGGCAGCTGCTATGGCGGATGATGTGGAAGGTGACGTCACTGATGATGCTAGGATGACCTCTGATGACATCACTGCTGACATCACTTCAGATGACATCACTGCTGAGATCACTACAGATGGCATCACTGCTGATGCAGGCATGACAGCATCAGCTGTTGATGTCATAGATGATGTCACTCTGCACAAGAAGACAAGAAAACAGTTTTCTAACTTTTCTAGCTTTCCAACTGGATTGTTTGTTGGAAATATTCCGTTACACGCATGTTCGGACACGATTATCAATGACAAAATAGCTCATGCATTCCATAACTCCACTCGCAAGACCCTATCCTATGTGGCTCCAACAATACAAAACAGGGAGGTAATAGTGCGACCAACATTGGATATTATATGCAATGGGTCTAAACGATGGAGAGCCACCGCTGTCGGATACTTCCTTGGGAAAAGACCGTACTTTTACCATTTGAAGGAATTTGCAATGTCAGTATGGCCGGACTTGAAGGAGGTCACGGGTACAAATAATGGTTTCTTTTTCTTACAATTCAAAT
>NW_011628199.1:12025-20337 GCF_000512975.1 Sesamum indicum
GGCCCTAGTCGTGAGGAAAGGGGTAAGGCGATTGTTATATTTAATACTTTTGGTGCACTCCACCTATTGGATGATACAGATGAGTCGTCTCGGGGTCCTAAGCATAGCAGCCCCATGCCTTGTGATCCATGTTGAATGCAGCAGTATGGAATGTTCGTGGCCTGAACAAACGAGATCATCAGTTAGCAGTCAAAGACATCGTTGCTGAGTTCAGGTTACAATTCCTCGGTCTCCTTGAAACTCGTGTTCGTATCAATAACGTATCTTATATTCAGGCTTTTTTACTACCTCAATGGAAATGGTTTGTGGATTATGGATCGTCTGGTAATGGGATTTGGATAGCGTGGGATGAAAATTTTATTGATGTTGATGTGGTTGAATGTAGCACACAGTTTATTCACTGTCATGTTAATATCCGTGCACTTCATGAATCCATTGCTATTACTGTTATCTATGGGGCAAATGAGTTGGTAGAGAGGAGGGAGTTATGGGGTTCCATGGAGACTATTGCTATGCAGTGTACTGATATCCCGTGGCTTGTTGGAGGGGATTTCAATACAGTGCGAGACCTTAGTGAAATCTGTGGTGTATCAGGAGATATTCGAATGGCCATGGAAGACTTTAATACTTGCATCCAGAATACAGGATTATTACCATTACCCATGCAGGGCGAATGGTACACATGGCACAATTGCAGCGCCGGGCCACGAAACCTCTGGAAAAGACTGGATCGCATGCTGATCAATGATAGATGGATGGCTCAGTTCCCGACATCATATTATTCTTCCCTCACAGCACGCACTTCAGATCACTCCCCAATGGTGTTAAGTGGGGATATACAACAACAATTAGGAGGTATGTTTCGATTCGATAATTACCTCGCCCTATCTCAAGAATTTACTCCCAGTGTGCAGCAGGTCTGGCAACATAACATAATAGGGACACCCATGTATGCCGTAACAAGGAAACTCAAAGCACTTAAACCGATGTTTAGAGAGCAGAGGAGGAAAAAGGGGGACCTATCACACAATGTCCAACTGGCAAAAGGGTTTCTTGAGATGGCGCAAGTACTTGTTACTTCAAACAGGCAGGATGAACTATTCCTACAGTTGGAACACTGCTGCCGGGTAGTACTAACTAAAGCAGCTAAACTTGAACAGATTATGCTACAACAGAGATCAAAAATGCTGTGGATGAAGGGGGGTGACCAGTGCTCCCGGGTATTCTTTCGTAAGATTGCTCAAAGGAGATCGGCGAGAAGAATCTTACAAATCAATGATGATCATGGAGCCACTCACACAGATCCAAGAGCAGTAATTAATGAGTTTGTCATGTACTATCAAAATTTACTTGGTGGGGAACGACGAAGAGACATGATAGATCTTCGATTCCTGCGACCATGGGCTAGACATATATTGAGTGAAGATGATGTCAACTCCTTAGTCTTGCCATTTACTCATACGGATGTCAAGCAAGCGATTTTTGACATTGCTGAAGATAAGGCACCTGGGCCGGACGGGTATTCATCGGGCTTCTTCAACGTTGCATGGCCTATAATAGGGCAGGAGGTGTCTTCGGCAGTCTTGGATTTCTTTCATACAGGCCGAATTCTGAAGCAGATAAATATTACACTTTTGGCGCTCATACCAAAGGTACATTCTGCTATGAATGTTGGTGATTTCCGTCCTATATCTTGCTGCAATGTACTGTACAAGATTATTGCCAAGATCCTCGTCCAATGGTTGAGTGTGATACTGGACAAACTTATTAGTCCGTGCCAAGCGGCGTTCGTGCCTGGACGAAGCATAGGAGACAATATCATGTTGGCACAGGAACTGTTTACGGGATATAACCAGACCCATCTACCACCCCGGTGCGCTTTAAAAGTGGACATTCGAAAGGCATATGATACGGTGGAGTGGGATTTCCTAATTCCTGTGATGGAGTTATTTGGTTTCCCTCATACATTCGTGAAATGGATTGAGGAGTGTGTCACAACACCCTCATTTTCTGTTGGGCTTAACGGAAAACCTCACGGCTTCTTTACGGGGGCCAGGGCTTCGGCAGGGAGACCCTCTATCACCATACTTATTCGTGCTTGTGATGGAAGTCCTACAATTGGGTTTCCTACAGCTGATTGACCAGGATGAATTATTTTCCTTTCATTGGAAGTGTGATGCAGCCAGGATTTTTCAGCTGGGTTTTGCTGATGATTTGTTACTATTCTGCCGTGCCGATATGAACTCGATTGGAGTAACCCCGGTGCGCTTTAAAAGTGGACATTCGAAAGGCATATGATACGGTGGAGTGGGATTTCCTAATTGTTGTGATGGAGTTATTTGGGTTCCCTCATACATTCGTGAAAAGGATTGAGGAGTGTGTCACAACACCCTCATTTTCTGTTGGGCTTAACGGGAAACCTCACGGCTTCTTACGGGGGCCAGAGGGCTTCGGCAGGGAGACCCTCTATCACCATACTTATTCGTGCTTGTGATGGAAGTCCTACAATTGGGTTTCCTACAGCTGATTGACTAGGATGAATTATTTTTCTTTCATTGGAAGTGTGATGCAGCCAGGATTTTTCAGCTGGGTTTTGCTGATGATTTGTTACTATTCTGCCGTGCCGATATGAACTCTATTGGAGTATTTAAGACAGGATTGGATCGCTTTGCTGAATGGTCGGGGCTCAGGCTAAATGTGCAGAAAAGCCACCTCATTATCTCACGTTCAGCACAAGGACTACGAGAGGAGATGTTGGAAGCACTCGGATTTCAAGAGGGAGTCCTACCGATGAGTTATTTAGGGATACCTCTTTTATCTTCTCGTTTAACAGTTGCTGATTGTAACCCTCTATTGTTGAAAATTGATAAACGCATTGACCCTCTATCACCATACTTATTCGTGCTTGTGATGGAAGTCCTACAATTGGGTTTCCTACAGCTGATTGACTAGGATGAATTATTTTTCTTTCATTGGAAGTGTGATGCAGCCAGGATTTTTCAGCTGGGTTTTGCCGTGCCGATATGAACTCTATTGGAGTATTTAAGACAGGATTGGATCGCTTTGCTGAATGGTCGGGGCTCAGGCTAAATGTGCAGAAAAGCCACCTCATTATCTCACGTTCAGCACAAGGACTACGAGAGGAGATGTTGGAAGCACTCGGATTTCAAGAGGGAGTCCTACCGATGAGGTATTTAGGGCTACCTCTTTTATCTTCTCGTTTAACAGTTGCTGATTGTAACCCTCTATTGTTGAAAATTGATAAACGCATTGCGGGTTGGGAGGGTATGGCTCTTTCTTATGCTGGTAGGGTGCAGATTATTAAATCTGTACTCTTGTCGCTGAGTTTATATTGGTCATCGGCGTTCATCCTTCCAATGAAAGTTACTAACGAAATTGAGAAGAGACTACGAACTTTCTTGCGGAAGGGGACAACAAACAGTGGTTATGCGAAGGTAGCATGGAAAGATCTCTGCCGACCGAAAGATGAGGGAGGAATAGGATTCACAGATATTGCTATCTTGAATCGCACATTAATGACCAAGAAACTCTGTGATATCATCAGGTGCGATAGGACCTCAATTTGGGTTGAATGGCTTTACCAGGGTCGATTACGCGACACCTCCATTTGGACGATTAGGGAGAATGGAGGCTCATGGGGTTGGCGGAAAATTCTACGTCTACGGGCTTTCCTCCGCCCTATGGTGGACTATCAGATTGGCGATGGGCGAACTTTTTACCTTTGGCAGGACCCGTGGCATTATCTCGGACCACTCAGTGTCACATTCCCACGGGGACCGAGACTACTCAGAATAGAGGAATCAGCCAGATTGAGCACGATTATTAGTGAAGGAGAGTGGCAGTGGCCTCCTATCACAGATTTTGAGTGTTTGGAGATCACACATGGTTTACCCACAATTCATGGAGGGGAGGACCGAATTATTTGGAGATTTGATCTGGGTAAACTTACAACCCAGGCTCTATATAGGCTTTTTGATCCCCCAGGACCGAAAGTAGGCTGGGCTTCACTACTTTCGGGAATGGAGGCTCATGGGGTTGGTGGAAAATTCTACGTCTACGGGCTTTCCTCCGCCCTATGGTGGACTATCAAATTGGCGATGGGTGAACTTTTTACCTTTGGCAGGACCCGTGGCATTATCTCGGACCACTCAGTGTCACATTCCCACGGGGACCGAGACTACTCAGAATAGAGGAATCAGCCAGATTGAGCACGATTATTAGTGAAGGAGAGTGGCAGTGGCCTCCTATCACAGATTTTGAGTGTTTGGAGATCACACATGGTTTACCCACAATTCATGGAGGGGAGGACCGAATTATTTGGAGATTTGATCAGGGTAAACCTACAACCCAGGCTCTATATAGGCTTTTTGATCCCCCAGGACCGAAAGTAGGCTGGGCTTCACTACTTTCGGGATCACTGAAGATTCCACGTCATTTGTTCATCCTGTGGCTTGCTATTCTAGGCAAATTGGCTACAACGGACAAATCATGGTTAGCGCACCTTGGCCCATGTATTCTATGTAATGAGGGAGCGACAGAGACACATGGCCACTTATTCTTTCAGTGCAGATTTAGTCGACAGTGTCTCACAGCTATCCGGAGAATGGTACGATATTCTTGGCCCAATAGAGACTGGAAAACGGATATTGAATGGGCTTCCCAAAAATGGAGAGGTAAACACATTGTTAACATATCTTATCGAGCACTATTAGCATCATGTGTTTACCACATTTGGAGGGAGAGAAACTTGAGAAGATTCGAGCACACCGAGAGGACACCTAGCACCATGGCTTTATTGATAGTTGAGGATATCAAGCAGCGGATCCTTAGTATCTCACTACCTAGATCAGTCAATACACGAGCTTTATATAGACTGTAGCGTATCCCTTGGCCTGTCGAGGGAGAAACCAACTGATAACCACACTGTTGTACTGTACTACTATTTCATTTTATCAGCTGGTTTCTCCCTCGAAAGGCCAAGGGATACGCCATAGAGCTAGTGTATTGACTGATCTAGGTAGTGAGATACTAAGGATCCGCTGCCTGATATCCTCAACAATCAATAAAGCCATGGTGCTAGGTGTCCTCTCGGTGTGCTTGAATCGTCTCAAGTTTCTCTCCCTCCAAATGTGGTAAACACATGATTCTAATAGTGCTCGATAAGACATGTTAACAATGTGCTTACCTCTCCATCTCTAGGAAGCCCATTCAATATCCGTTATCCAGTCTCTATTGGGCCAAAAATATCGTACCATTCTCCGGATCGCTGTAAGACACTGTCGACTAAATCTGCACTGAAAGAATAAGTGGCCATGTGTCTCTGTCGCTCCCTCGTTACATAGAATACATGGGCCAAGGTGGGCTAACCATGGTTTGTTCGTCGTAACCAACTTGCCTAGAATAGCAAGCCAAAGGATGAACAAGTGACGTGGAATCTTCAGTGATCTCGAAAGTAGTGAAGACCAGCCTACTTTCGTTCCTGGGGGATCAAAAAGCCTGTATAGAGCCTGAACTGTGGGTTGTCCCTGATCAAATCTCCAAATAATGCGGTCCTCTCCTCCATGGATGGTGGGTAAATTGTGTGTGATCTCCAGACACTCAAAATCTGTGATAGGAGGCCACTGCCACTCTCCTCCATTAATCACCGTGCTCAGTCTGGTTGATAACTCCATTCCGAGTAGCCTCGGTCCCCGTGGAAATGTGACACTAGGAGGGCCGAGATAATGCCACGGATCCTGCCAAAGGTAGAATTTCCTCCCGTCTCCAATCTGATAGTCCACCATAGGGCGGAGGAAAACGCGTAGACGTAGAATTTTTCGCCCACCCCATGAGCCTCCATGTTCCCTAATCGTCCAAATGGAGGTGTCTCATAACCGACCCTGGTAAAGCCATTCAACTCAAACTGAGGTCCTATCACATCTGATGATATCACAGAGTTTCTTCGTCATTAATGCACGATTCAAGATAGAAATATCCTTGAATCCTAGTCCTCCCTCATCCTTCGGCCGACATAGATCTTTCCATGCTACCTTCACATAACCACTGTTTGTTGTCCCCTTCCACAAGAAAGAACGCAGTCACTTCTCAATTTCGTTAGTAACTTTCTTTGGCAGGATGAACGCCGATGACCAATATAAACTCAGCGACAAGAGTACAGATTTAATAATCTGCACCCTACCAGCATAAGAAAGAGCCATACCCTCCCATCCCGCAATGCGTTTATGAATTTTCAACAATAGAGGGTTACAATCAGCAACTGTTAAACGTGAAGATAAAAGAGGTAGCCCTAAATACCTCATCGGTAGGAAGTACTCCCAGCATCTCCTCTCGTAATCCTTGTGCTGAACGTGAGATAATGAGGTGGCTTTTCTGCACATTCAGCCTCAGCCCCGACCATTCAACAAAGCGATCCAATCCTGTCTTAAAGACCTGGCTGCATCACACTTCCAATGAAAGGAAAATAATTCATCCTGGTCAATCAACTATAGGAAACCCAATTGTAGGACTTCCATCACAAGCACGAACAAGTACGGTGATAGAGGATAGCCCTGCCGAAGCCCTCTAGCCCTTGTAAAGAAGCCATGAGGTTTCCCATAAGCCCAACAGAAAACGAGGGTGTTGTGACGCACTCTTCAATCCATTTCACGAATGTATGAGGGAACCTAAATAACTCCGTCACAACAATTAGGAAGTCCCACTCCACCGTATCATATGCCTTCCGAATGTCCACTTTTAAAGCACACCGGGGTGGTAAACGGGTCTGGTTATATCCCATAAACAGTTCCTGCGCCAACATAATATTGTCTCCTATGCTTCGTCCGGGCACAAACGCCGCTTGGCACGGACTAATAAGTTTGTCCAGTATCACACTCAACCGTTGGACAAGGAGCTTGGCAATAATTTTGTACAGTACATTGCAGCAAGATATAGGACGAAAATCAGCAACATTCATAGGGGAATGTACCTTTGGTATGAGCGCCAAAAGTGTAGTATTTATCTGCTTCAGAATTCGGCCCGTATTAAAGAAATCCAATACTGCCAAAGACACCTCCTACCCTACTATTGGCCATGCAGCTTTGAAGAAGCCTGATGAGTACCCGTCCGGCCCAGGTGCCTTATCTTCAGCAATGTGAAAAATCGCCTGCTTGACATCCGTATGTGTGAATGGCAAGACTGAGGAGTTGACATCATCTTCACTCAATATATGTATAGCCCATGGTCGCAGGAATCGAAGAACTATCATGTCTCTTCGTCGTTCCCTACCAAGTAAATTTTGGTAGTACATGACAAACTCAATAATTACTGCTCCTGGATCTGTGTGAGGGGCTCCATGATCATCATTGATTTTTAAGATTCTCCTCGCCGATCTCCTTTGAGCAATCTTACGAAAGAACACCCGGAAGCACTGGTCACCCCCCTTCATCCACTGCATTTTTTATATCTGTTGAAGCATAACCTGTTCAAGTTTGTCTGCTTTAGCTAATACTACCCGGCAGCAGTGTTCCAACTGTAAGAATAGTTCATCCTGCCTGTATGAAGTAACAAGTACTTGCGCCATCCAAGAAACCTTTTTGCCAGTTGGACATTGTGTGATAAGTCCCCCTTTTTCCTCCTCTGCTCTCTAAACACCGGTTTAAGTGCTTTGAGTTTCCTTGTTACGGCATACATAGGTGTCCCTATTATGTTATGTTGCCAGACCTGTTGTACACTGGGGGTAAATTCTGGAGATAGGGCGAGGTAATTACCGAATCGGAACATACCTCTTAGTTGTACAGTCTATCCCCGCATATCACCATTGGAGAGTGGTCCGAAGTGCGTGGTGTGAGGCTAGAATAATATGATGTCGGGAACCGCGCCATCCATCTATCATTAATCAGCATGCGGTCCAATCTTTTCCAAAGATTTCTTGGGCTCGCACTGCAACTATGCCATGTGTACCATTCTCCCTGCATGGGTAAGGGTAATAATCCTGTGTTTTGGATGCAAGTATTAAATTCTTCCATAGCCATTCTAGTATCTCCCGTTGCACCACATATTTCGCTAAGGTCACGCACTGCATTGAGATCCCCTCCAACAAGCCACGAGATGTCATTACACTGCATAGCTATATTCTCCATGGAATTCCATAACTCCCTGTCTCTCTGCCACCTCATTAGCCCCATAAATAACAATAATAGCAATGGATGCATGGATTGCATGGATATTAACATGACAGTGAATAAATCAACCACTTCAACATCAATAAAATACATCAACAAAATTTTCATCCCAAGCAATCCAAACACGATTAC
>NW_011628199.1:20472-23628 GCF_000512975.1 Sesamum indicum
CGTTTGTTCAGGCCACGTACATTCCATATTGTTGCATTCAACATGGGTCACCAGGTATGGGGCTGCATTGCTTAGGACCCTTGCTCAATTCACTTGTATCTGGCAGTTGATTTAAGGCATCAAAAGCGTTATAGGTGATGACTGCCTTACCCCTCTCCTCATGCCGTGGGCCTGTAGCAACTATAGGAGATTCACGGTTCTTTCTTTGGTTTTCAACCTCTCGAGCTGGTGGGAGAGGAGGTGGTCGTGGTGGTCCTGTTTTAGGCATGTACACTGAAATCGGAGACTTTACAGATTTGGATGATTTGTTGAGTGTACAATCTTTGGCCGAGTGTCCCAGCGTCATACAACTGGTGCATTTGTGAGGTAACCACTCGATTCCACATCAATTTTGCATGGTATCTCGCCTCCTTCCTCATCAGGTGTCATGATGATAATATGTTTTGGTAATGTCGAGCTCACATCCAACATGACGCATACACGAGCAAAGTCCAATCTCGTGCATGCCCTTGTAATAGCATCTAGATATAGGGGTTTTCCAATACCGTTGGCCACCGTGCTGAGGCCCTCTTCAGTCCATAATTCTACCGGTAAATGTCTCAGTTTTATCCAAACAGGGACCTGTGTATGTTTTAATTTCCTCATCGCCATACCTGGCTCCCATTTCTGTAGCACAATTGGTTGTCCTTGAAATAACCATAGTCCACCTTCGATTGCTTCTTCCATATACGCAGCAGTCTTGAACTGGAAGAAGAAAAATCCATTGGTCGTCGCCTTAACCTCCCTCAATCCAGGCCAAATGGAAAAGGCAAAATCCTTAACATGATAAAAGTACGGTCTTTTCCCAAGAAAATAGCCAACCGCAGTGGTCTTCCACTTGGTCGAACCATTGCGAATAGTTTCCATAGTAGGTCTTACAACAACTTCACCATTTTGTATAGTAAGAGGTATATATGATAGAGTACTCCGAGATGAATTATTAAACGCATCAGCAATTTTGTCATTCACCCCCATATTCGGATTCATATTCAACGGAATGTTACCCACAAACAAACCCATAGGAAAGGAGCGCACTTGTGTAGTAGTAGGAATAATTTTTTCCATACTGACATCACAAGTGACATCAGCAGCTACATCATGCATGACATCAGCATCTACATTATGTATGACATCATCAGCTACATCATCCATGACATCATCATACACCTCATGCATGACATCATTGTCTCATCCCAAGTCAGCGCATGAGTCACCCGCATTTTCCACATCATCGTTCGCCGGTTCTACATCAGCATACGTCGGAGTCCTCCTGTTCATCGCCGTGAACTGTTCATTTTCCGGCGAAATCTGAGTTTCCGGCGGAACTCCCAAACCAGTAACTGCAGCAATCGGATTCGTCCCCACCGCTTGTTTTCCGGTCACTAGAGCAAGATCAGATGATGGAGCACCTGTACAGCCATGTTTTCCACCAGATCCGCTCAAGATATCCCCAGAATCCGACGACTTTTCAGTTTCCGCCCCCTGTAATTTTCCCGTCGGGGGTATACCAAAAGTCACCATGGCAGTCGAACCTTCCATCCTCGTTTTTCCAATCACCGGTTCCAGGATACACCGGAGAGGTTTAATAGTCGGACGACCGATGTATAGAGAACTTTACGTCCTCAGATTTCCGACAAGCCCAAATTTTTCTTCCCATCATGTTTTTAGTTTCGCCAGAGCCTCCATTTCAGTAGCATCACCAGTGTCCACAACTCTGTTCGCAAGGTTGAGGAATTCTGCCATATTGAAGTCTTGAGGAGAAACAGCTATCCCTCGTCCGCAATTCAAGGTTGAAGAAGAAAACCCTAAAAATGGCGGCGTTCTAAAACTCGACTTATCCTTGGCCAAGTTCCCATCTTTTTTATTCAAAAGACTTCCCCTCATCTCCATTAAGTCGTTACCACCCTTATTTGCCGGAAAAACCCCATCGGACACCTATTTCTTGAATGCCGACGTATCATCTTCCAAGGCGCATTTTTTTTTCAAAAAACCCTAGATTCGACTGCGCTTCGAATCTCGTCGTTTCATCGCCCAAGTAATCTTCTTTCTCAGTCTGTATAGTTCCATCGATGGCCAGAATAGTACCTGATACATTAGTTGCCTGAAAATCGCGAGACGGCTGCAGATTGCGAAAATCCGATTCATCTCCTTCTTCGCGAAACAAGGGTTGTTCATCTTCCTCCCCTCCATCTCCGGCCACCGGACGGCTGTCGGCATCCTCTTACATTAGTTCTGAAAATCGCGAGACGGCTGCAGATTGCGAAAATCCGATTCATCTCCTTCTTCGCGAAACAAGGGTTGTTCATCTTCCTCCCCTCCATCTCCGGCCACCGGACGGCTGTCGGCATCCTCTCCACCGCACTCTTCGCCGGCTGGCGCTTCTCCTCCATCGCCAGTCGGAGATTGCATGGGGAAGACACTAGATGAGCCACCTAGGGGTCCTAACACGTGCAACCCCACTGGACGTGATCCATGTTCAATCTAGCCGTATGGAATGTCCGTGGGCTGAACAAACGAGACCATCAGCTCGCATTAAAGGACCTCGTCTCTGAGTACAGGTTACACTTCTTGGGCATTCTTGAAACTAGAGTTCGTATTACTAATGTCATGCATATTCAGTCGTTTCTGTTACCTCAATGGAAATGGTTTGTAGATTATGCTTCTGTGGGAAATCGTATCTGGATTGCTTGGGATGATAATTTATTGGATGTTCATATTCTTGATCTGGGCAAACAATTTATTCACTATCGTATTACTATTAAAGCACTTCATGAATCTTGTATTATTACTATTGCCTATGGTGCCTCCGAGGTGATTGATAGTCCCTATGGCCTACATTGGGGACATTGGCACCGCAGTGCTCAAATGACCCATGGCTGGTGGGAGGGGACTTCAACGCTGTCCGTGATCTAAATGAGGTTTGCGGAATATTAGGTGATATAAGGATAGCAACGGAAGAATTTAATGCTGGGATCCAGGAGGCCGGGTTGTTACCACTGCCCATGCAGGGAGAATGGTACACATGGCACAACTGCAGTACGACAACACGGAGTTTATGGAAGAGACTGGATCGAATTCTCATCAATGACCGATGGCTTGCAAGATTTCCTACCTCAT
>NW_011628199.1:23831-24441 GCF_000512975.1 Sesamum indicum
ACAGCAGAGGAGAAACAAGGGGGACTTGACTCGTAATGTTCAATTGGCAAAGGGTTTTCTCGATGAGGCGCAAACATTGGTGAGCTCGGACAGAGAGAATGAGCTATTCCTATACTTGGAGCATTGTTGCTGGATGGTGTATGCAAAAGCGGCCAAGACTGAGCAAATTATGCTACAGCAGAGAGCCAAGATGCAGTGGATGAAGGATGGTGATCAATGCTCTAGAGTTTTCTTTCGCAAGATTGCACAGAGGAGGGCGACGAGGAGAATATTGCAGATTAATGATGAGCATGGTACCACTCACACGGATCCAGGGGAAGTTGTGCATGAGTTTGTATCTTATTATCAGAACCTCCTTGGAGGTAACAGACGTCGAACATTAGGAGGACATTAACTACCTCAGATCATGGGCGAGGCATATACTTTCCGATGAGGAGGCTAACCACCTACTGTCACCATTTTCACCGGAGGAAGTGAAGTTAGCCGTGTTCGACATTGTAGAGGATAAGGCCCCGGGCCCTGATGGCTACTCGTCAGGATTCTATAAGGCTGCTTGGCCAGTAGTAGGAGCAGAGGTGACAAGGGCGGTACTGGATTTCTTCTCTACGGG
>NW_011628199.1:24782-38794 GCF_000512975.1 Sesamum indicum
GATTTGCTGAATGGTCGGGCCTCCGGTTGAATATTCAAAAGAGTCACAATTATTATATCCGGTCTGCACAAGAAAGGAAAGATCAGTTGCTTTCAATCTTGGGATTTCAGGAGGGACATCTCCCGATGAGGTACTTGGGGCTTCCTTTAATCTCATCTAGATTGACTATATCTGACTGTCAGCCACTTCTGTCCAAAATTGACGCACGTATTGCGGGATGGGAGGGTATGTCATTATCATATGCTGGGCGGGTATAAATCATTAAATCTGTACTTTCAGCATGGAGTATTTATTGGGCTTCTGCATTCATATTACCGAAGGCAATCATTAAGGAAGTAGAGAAACGTCTTAGAAGGTTCCTATGGAAAGGCACCTCAATGACGGGTTATGCCAAAGTTGCGTGGAAGGATGTATGCAAACCAGTTGGGGAAGGAGGCCAAGGAATAAAAGATATTGATGCACTCAACCGAGCAGAAGTTGTGTGATGTCATTAGATGTGACCGAACGTCTATCTGGGTTGAGTGGCTACAGCGCGGGCGACTACAAAATAATTCCATTTGGACTGTTGACGAGAAGGGTGGATCGTGGGGTTGGAGAAAGCTGCTTCGTCTACGCAGCCTTATCCAACCAATGGTGGAGTGTCGTATTGGAGATGGGAGGAACCACTATCTTTGGAAGGATCCATGGCATCACCTTGGCCCCCTGATTTATCGATTTCCACGAGGACCGAGTTTACTTGGGCTTGATGAATTCACCAAACTCAATACGGTTATTGATGAGGGCCAATGGCACTGGCCCCTCATCACGGATTTGGAATGCCTTCAAATTATTTATACATTACCCCAAATTCATGATGGAGATGATAGAATCATTTGGCGTTTCCCCAATGACCGACCCACAACTCAAGCCATATACAGACTTATTTGCCCGCCTGGACCGAAAATAGGTTGGACTTCACTACTCTCGGGTTCGCTAAAGATCCCACGACATTGTTTTATCCTATGGATGGCTATTCAGGAAAAACTACCAACGACAGACAAACCTTGGCTCACACACATTGGAGGGTGTATTCTATGTGATGAAGAAGCAACCGTCATAATCACTTATTCTTCCGATGCCGATTCAGCAGAAGATGCCTTATAGCCATACGGGAAATTATTCGATTCGCTTGGCCCAATCGCACATGGGCAATGGATGTGGAATGGGCAGTGAGGAAATGGAGAGGGAAGCATATCATTAATGCAGCATACCGAGCATTACTTGGGTCATTCGTTTACCATTTGTGGCGAGAAAGAAATTCCAGACGGTTCCAGCAGATTGAGCACCCGCCTAATGTATTGGCTTCTCTTATTATTAACGATGTTAGGCAGAGGATATTAAGTCTAAATCTTTCTAGTTCGATTAGTACATGTGCTCTATATAGACTATGGCGTATCCCTTGGCATATCGAGGGAATACCCAATTAATTGTTGTACTGTACCATAATTTTCATTTGTGAAATTTACCGTTACCGAAAAAAAAAAGACACTAGTGTGCGTTTTTGGTGGTGTAGTAGTGTGTGTAGTAGAGAGAGAATTTTTAATGAGAGAATTTTTACATATTTTCTTCCTTAATGGCAAAAAAGTTATGTACTTGTAGTTATTATTACGCTTAGCAAATGCATAACACAAATGCTTGGGTCTAGATCTACGTTTTGGTCAAGTTTCGTCGAATTCTGAGAACGTTCAAAATTTAGCTGTTCTGCACGGTTTTATTAAAGCAAGTTTGTTTTCCTTTTATACTAACTTGTAGTTATTATTACGCTTAACAAATTTACAACACAAATGCTTGGGTCTAGACCAACGTTTGGGTCAAGTTTCATCGAATTCTGAGAACGTTCAAAATTTAGCTGTTTTGCACGGTTTTATTGAAACAAGTTTATTTCCCTTTTATACTAACTTGAAGTTAATATTACGCTTAGCAAATTTGCAACACAAATGCTTGGGTCTAGACCAACGTTTGGGTCACCTTTCGTCGAATTCTTAGAACGTTCAAATTATAGCTGTTTTGCATGGTTTTTTTTTTTGGGTAAATGTAAGTTTCATTAATAACATAGTAGTACAGTACAACATGGTGGTCATCAGTTGGTGTCTCTCTCGACAGGCCAAGGGATACTGCAACGTCTAAATAAAGATCGAGTACTGACTAAACTAGGTAAAGTAATGCTATGTATCCGCTGCTTGATATCCTTGATAATAACTACTGCCATGGTGCTGGGTCTCCTTTCGGTTTGCTCAAATCGTCTTAAATTCCTCTCCTTTCAAATGTGGTAAACACATGATGCTAAAAGTGCTCGGTAAGACATGTTAATAATGTGCTTACTCTTCCATCTCCGGGATGCTCATGTAATATCCGTCATCCAGTCTCTATTTGGCCATGAGAATCGTACTATTTTCCAAATTTCTGCTAGACATTGTCGACTAAATCTGCACTGAAAAAATAAGTGGTCATGTGTCTTCGTCGCTCCCTCGCTACACAAAATGCATGGGCTAAGGTGGGGTAGCCATTAGCCAACTTGCCAAGAATAGCAAGCCATAGGATAAATAAGTGACGTGGAATCTTGAGGGATCCCGAAAGTAGTGAAGACCAGTCTACTTTCGGTCCAGGCGGATCAAAAAGCCTATAAAGAGTCTGTACTGTAGGAATCCCATGGTCGAAAACAATGTGGTCCTCCCCTCCATGGATAGTGGGTAGTGCATGTGTGATTTCCAAACACTCAAAGTCTATGATAGGGGGCCACTGGCACTCTCCTCCAGTAATAACAGTACTGAGTTTAGCTGACTCCTCTAATCCAAGTAACCTCGGTCCATGTGGGAATGTGTCACTAAGGGGTCCCAGATGATGCCATGGGTCCCGCCATAGGTAGAATCTCCTCCGATCTCCTATCTAATAATCCACCATAGATCGAAGGAAGATCCGTAAACGGAGGATTTTCCGCCATCCCCATGATCCTCCATGCTCTCTAATCGTCCAGATGGAAGTATCTCGTAATCGACCCTGGTAGAGCTATTTAACCCATATCGAGGTCCTATCGCACCTGATGATATCACATAGTTTCTTATCCATTAATGCACGATTCAAGAGAGTAATATCCTTGAATCCTAGGCCTCCCTCCTCCTTCGGCCGGCATAGGTCTTTCCAAGCAACCTTGGCATAACCACTGGTTGAAGTCTCTTTCCACAAGAAAGTTCTTAGCCTCTTCTCAATTTCATTGGTAGCTTTCTTTGGCAGTATGAACGCTGAAGCCCAGTATAAACTTAGCGACATGAGTACAGATTTAATAATTTGTACTCTACCAGCATATGACAGTGCATTACCCTCCCAACCAGCAATTCGTTTATCAATTTTCACCACTAATGGACGACAATCAGCAATTATTAAGCGAGAGGATAAGGGAGGAAGCCCCAAATACCTCATCGGGAAGACACCCTCCTGAAACCCGAGTGCTGTCAGCATCTCCACGCGAAGTCCTTGGACTGAACGTGAGATAATAAGATGGCTTTTTTGTACGTTTAGCTTGAGCCCTGACCATATAGCAAATCAATCCAATCCTATTTTAAAGACTCCAATAGAGTCCATATCAGCATGATACAATAACAACAAATCATCAGCAAAACCCAACTGAAAAGTCCTGGATGTATCACATTTCCAGTGGAAGGAAAATAATTCATCCTGCTCCATCAACTGTAGGAAACCCAAGTGTAGTACTTCCATTACAAGCACGAACATGTATGGCGAAAGAGGATCTCCCTATCGAAGCCCTCTGGCCGCCTTAAAGAAACCATGTGGTTTCCCATTCAGTCCAACAGAAAATGAAGTTGTAGTAACACACACCTCTATCCACTTCAAAAAATTAGGGGGGAACCCAAATAACTCCATCACCGCGATCGGAAAATCCCACTCCACCATGTCGTATGCCTTCCGAATGTCCACTTTCAAAGCACACCGTGGTGGTAGTCGGGCCTGGTTGTAGCCTGTAAATAACTCCTGCGCCAACATTATATTGTCCCCAATGCTTCGTCTGGGCATAGAAGCCGCTTGGTATGGACTAATTATTTTCTCTAATATCACACTCAACCGTTGGACAATGAGTTTGGCAATAATCTTGTATAACACATTACGACAAGATATAGGACGAAAATCACCCACGTTCATAGGGGAATGTACCTTGGGTATAAGCGCCAGAAGTGTAGTATTTATCTGTTTCAGAATTCGTCCCGTATTAAAGAAATCCAGCACTGCCGAGGTCACTTCCTGCCCCACTACAGGCCATGCAACTTTGAAAATGCCCGATGAATATCCATCCGGCCCCAGTGCCTTATCCTCAACAATGTCAAAAACTACCTGCTTGATATCCACTGGTGTGAATGGTGAATGGCAAGAGTAAAGAGTGAACCTCCTCTTCACTTAATAGATGTCTAACCCACGGTCGAAGAAATCACAGATCAACCACATCTCTCCTTTGTTCCCCACCAAGCAGGTTTTGATAGTACATGACAAATTCATTGACTACCGCTTGTGGTTCTGTGTGAGTGGTTCCATGATCATCATTGATTTGTAAGATTCTTCGCGCCGATCTCCATTGAGCAATCTTACGAAAGAATACCTGGGAGCACTGGTCACCCCCCTTCATCCACTGCATTTTTGCTCGCTGTTGGAGCATACTTTGTTCAAGTTTGGCTGCTTTGGCTAGTATGAATCGGCAACAATGTTCCAGCTGCAAGAATAATTCATCCTGCATGTTTGAACTGACCAGTATTTGTGCCATCTCAAGAAACCCTTTTGCCAGCTGGACATTATGTGATAAGTCTCCCTTATTCCTCCTCTGCTCTCTAAACACCGGTTTAAGCGCTTTGAGTTTCCTCGTTACCGCATACATAGGCACTCCAATAATGTTATGTGGCCAAACCTGCTGCACACTGGGAATAAACTCTGGTGATCGGGTAAGGTAATTATCGAATCGAAACATACCTCCATATTGTTGTTGACTATCCCCATATAGCACCAGCGGTGAGTGATCTGAAGTACGTGGAGTGAGGCTTGTGTAAAAAGATGTTGTGAATCAAGCCATCCATCTATTATTAATCATCATTAGATCCAACCTTTTCCAAAGATTCCGTGGGCTTGCACTGCAGTTGTGCCACGTATACCATTCTCCCTACATGGGTAATGGTAGTAAACCTGCATTCTGAACGCAATTATTAAACTCTTCCATTGCCATTCGAATGTCTCCCGATGCTCCACACATTTCACTAATGTCTCGTACTTCATTGAAATTCCCTCCAATAAGCCACGGGATATCCACAGTCTGCATGGCAATAGTCTCTAGGGAACCCCATAACTCCCTCCTATCTGCCACCTCCGTAGCTCCATAAATCATAATAATGACAATTAACTCACGTAGTGACCGTATATAAACAAAGCAATGGATGAATTGTGCTCCACATTCAACGACATCAACATCAATAAAATTTTCATCCCAGGCAATCCCAAATTCGATTACCAACCATTCCATAATCCACAAACCATTTCCAATTGGGTAATAAGAAAGGTTGAATAGCAGCTACATTGTTAATGTGACCACGAGTTTCAAGAAGACCAAGAAATTGCAACCTGAACTCAGCTACGATGTCTTTCACTGCTAGCTGATGGTCTCTTTTATTCAGGCCACGAACATTCCATATTGCTGTGCTCAACATGGATCACCAAGTATGGGGCTGCTTTGATTTGGACCCCTTGCTAAATCATCTGCATCGTCAATTAAGTGTAGAGCATCAAATGTATTATATACTACAATCTCCTTACCCTTATCCTTTTGACTTGCCCTCACTCCACCTCCACGAGGAGATTCACGCCCATCTCTATGCTTTTCCTCCCCTCGAGGTGGTGGTGTTATCACCTAATCATGCACAGTAATCGGCTCTGCAGGTCCTGTTTTTGGAACTTAAACGAAAACCTGTGGTTTAATAGGTTTGGATGGTTTATTGAGCGCACAATCCTTAGTCGAATGGCCTAACGTCATACACCTGGTACATTTGGAAGGTATCCATTCATATTCAACGTTAATTTTGCACGGTGTCTCTACTCCTTCCTCGTCAGGAGTCATAATGATAATATGTTTATGTAATTTAGAGCTCACATCCAACATGACGCATACACGAGCAAAGTCCAATCTCGTGCATGCCCTCGTAATAGCATCCAGATATAGGGGTTTGCCAATACCGCTGGCCACCGTGCTGAGGTCCTCTTCAGTCCATAATTCTAACGGTAAATGTCTCAGTTTTATCCAAACTGGGACCTGTGTATGTTTTAATTTCCTCATCGCCATACCCGGCTCCCATTTCTGTAGCACAATTGGTTGTCCTTGAAACAACCATGGTCCACATTCAATTGCTTCTTCCATATACGCAACAGTCTTGAACTAGAAGAAGAAAAATCTATTCCTTGTGGCCTTTACCTCCCTCAATCTAGGCCAAGCGGAGAAGGCAAAATCCTTAACATGATAAAAGTACGGTCTTTTCCCAAGGAAATAGCCAACTGCAGTGGTCTTCCACTTGATCGAACCATTGCGAATAGTTTCCATCGTAGGTCTCACTACCACTTCACCGTTTTGTATTCTAGGAGGTATATATGATAGAGTCCTCCGAGATGAATTATTAAACGCATCAGCAATTTTGTCATCCGCGCCCATATTCGAATTCCCATTCAACGGAATGTTACCCATAAACAAATCCATAGGAAAAGAGCGCACTTGTGTAATAGTAGGACTAATTTTTTCCACATTATTGCTGACATCACCAGTGACATGAACAGCAACATCATCCATGACATCAGCAGCTACATCATCCATGACATCATCAGCTACATCAACCATGACATCATTTGACACTTCATGCATGACATCAGCTCATATTCCCACGTCAGCTTCCAAGTCAACAACATTTTCCACATCATTTCTCGCCGGATCCACGTCAACACACGTTGGAGGACTACTGTTCGTCGTCGGAATATGCCCAGATTCCGGCCAACTTTGGTTTTCCGGTGAAACTTCCAAACCAAAAAGCGCAGCACTCTGAATCATCCCTTTCGACTGTTTTTCGGTCACGGCTGCAAGATCAGATGAGGGAACCCCACCTGGACAGCCATCTTCTCCATCAAATCCGGCCAACTTATCCCCAGAATCCGACGTCTTCTCGGTTTCCATCGTCTGCAACTTTTCCACCGAGGGGATATCAATCGTCACCATGGCAGTCGATCCTTCCCTCCTCGTTGTTTCAGTCACCGGTTCCAGGATACACCGGCGAGGTTTAATAGTCGGATGGCCAAAGTTTCTTTGCGTTCTCAGATTTCGGACGAGCCCAAATTTTCTTCCCATTGCGTTTTAAGTTTCGCCAGCGCCTCCATTGCAACAGCGTCCCCAGTGTCCAAAACTCTTTTTTTTTTTTTAAGGAATTCTGACATATTGAAGTCTTGAGGAGATACAACCTTCCATCGTCCGCCATTGAAGGTTGAAGAAAACCCTAAAAATGGCGGCTCTCTAAAACCCGACTTACCTGTGGCCAAGTTTCCATATTTTCCATTCAAAATGCTTCCCCTCATCTCCATGAAGTCATTGCCAGCGTTATTTGCCGGAAAAATCCCATCAGACACCGGTTTCATGAACCTCGACGTTTCGTCTTCCACGGCGCGTTTTTTGCAAAAAACCCTAGATCCAACGGCACTTCGAATCTCGTCGTTTCACCGACCAAGTTAACTTCTTTCTCAGTCTGAATACTTGCATCAGCGTCCAGAACAGTCCCTGATCCATTAGTCGCCGAAAAATGGTCACGTGTCCTTTCGCTTTCTTCGCCGGAATTCGCTGTTTCTCCATAACGTCCGTCGGAATAATCACCAGAACTCCGGCCAGTCTCCTCCCCGTCTTCCTCAGTGATGGCTGGACCATCGCCGGCGGTTACATGGCCGGCCGGCGTTGACATAGAGGCTAGGTCACAAGTGTTCTCCAAAATACACCTTCTCCAAAAATTCTCTCTCTAAAAAATGGATTTGTTTTGCATGGTTTTATTTAAACAAGCTTGTTGTTTTCCTTTTATACTAACTTGTAGTTATTATTTCGCTTAGAAAATTTAACACACAAATTCTTGGGTCTACACCGAGGGGATATCAATCGTCACCATGGCAGTCGATCCTTCCCTCCTCGTTGTTTCAGTCACCGGTTCCAAGATACACCGACGAGGTTTAATAGTCGGATGGCCAAAGTTTCTTTGCGTTCTCAGATTTCGGACGAGCCCAAATTTTCTTCCCATTGCGTTTTAAGTTTCGCCAGCGCCTCCATTGCAACAGCGTCCCCAGTGTCCAAAACTCTTTTTTTTTTTTTAAGGAATTCTGACATATTGAAGTCTTGAGGAGATACAACCTTCCATCGTCCGCCATTGAAGGTTGAAGAAAACCCTAAAAATGGCGGCTCTCTAAAACCCGACTTACCTGTGGCCAAGTTTCCATATTTTCCATTCAAAATGCTTCCCCTCATCTCCATGAAGTCATTGCCAGCGTTATTTGCCGGAAAAATCCCATCAGACACCGGTTTCATGAACCTCGACGTTTCGTCTTCCACGGCGCGTTTTTTGCAAAAAACCCTAGATCCAACGGCACTTCGAATCTCGTCGTTTCACCGACCAAGTTAACTTCTTCTTTCTCAGTAATACTTGCATCGGCGTCCAGAACAGTCCCTGATCCATTAGTCGCCGAAAAATGGTCGCGTGTCCTTTCGCTTTCTTCGCCGGAATTCGCTGTTTCTCCATAACGTCCGTCGGAATAATCACCAGAACTCCGGCCAGTCTCCTCCCCGTCTTCCTCAGTGATGGTTGGACCATCGCCGGCGGTTACATGGCTGGCCAGCGTTGACATAGAGGCTAGGTCACAAGTGTTCTCCAAAATACACCTTCTCCAAAAATTCTCTCTCTAAAAAATGGATTTGTTTTGCATGGTTTTCGAATTATGAGAACGTTCAAAAGTTAGCTGTTTTGCACGATTTTATTAAAACAAGTTTGTTTCCCTTTTATATTTACTTGTAGTTATTACTACGCTTAGCAAATGCATAACACAAATTCTGTGGTCTAGATCTACGTTTGGGTCAAGTTTCGTTGAATTCTGAGAACGTTCAAAATTTAGTTTTTCTGCACGGTTTTATTAAAGCAAGTTTGTTTCCCTTTTATACTAACTTGTAGTTATTATTACCCTTAGCAAATTTACAACACAAATGCTTTGGTCTAGACCAACGTTTGGGTCAAGTTTCGTCGAATTCTGAGAACGTTCAAAATTTAGCTGTTTTGCACGGTTTTATTAAAGCAAGTTTGTTTCCCATTAATACTAACTTGCAGTTATTATTTCACTTAGGAAATTTAACACACAAATTCTTGGGTCTAGACCTACATTTGGGTCAAGTTTCATCAAATTCTGAGAACGCTCAAAATTTAGCTGTTTTTAACATTTTTATTAAAACTACTTTATTTCCCTTTTATACTAACTTGTAGTTATTATTACGCTTAACAAATTTACAACACATACTTGGGTCTAGACCAACGTTTGCGGCAAGTTTCTTCGAATTTTGAGAATGTTCAAAATTTAGCAGTTTTACACGGTTTTATTAAACCAAGTTTGTTTTCCTTTGTTGATCACTTTGTTGTACTGTACCATTTTTACTTAATGAAAATTACATTTACCAAAACAAAAAAAAAAACAAGTTTGTTTTCCTTTTATACTAACTTGTAGTTATTATTACGCTTAGAAAATTTACAATACAAATTCTTGGGTCTAGACCAACGATTGGGTCAAGTTTCGTCGAATTCTGAGAACGTTCAAAAGTTAGCTGTTTTGCACGGTTTTATTAAAATAAGATTGTTTCCATTTTATATTTATTTGTAGCTATTATTACGCTTAGCAAATGCACAACACGAAAGCTTAGGTCTAGATCTACGTTTGGATCAAGTTTCGTCGAATTCTAAGAACGTTCAAAATATCGTTGTTTTGCATTGTTTTATTAAAACAAGTTTGTTTCCCCTTTTATACTAACTTGTAGGTATTATTACTTTTAGAAAATTTATCACACAAATTCTTGGGTTTAGACCAACGATTGGGTCAAGTTTCGTCGAATTCTGAAAACGTTCAAAAGTTAGCTGTTTTGCACGGTTTTATTAAAACAAGTTTGTTTCCCTTTTATATTTTCTTGTAGTTATTATTACGCTTAGCAAATGCATAACACAAATGCTTGGGTCTAGATCTACGTTTAGGTCAAGTTTCGTCGAATTCTGAAAACGTTCAAAATTTATTTTTTTTGGGTAAATGTAAGTTTGATTAAGTAAAATGAAATAGTAGTACAGTACAACAGTGTGGTTATCAGCTGGTTTCTCCCTCGACAGGCCAAGAGATACGCCACAGTCTATATAAAGCTCTTGTACTGACTGATCTAGGTAGAGAGATACTAAGGATCCGCTGCTTGATATCCTCAACAATCAATAAAGCCATGGTGCTAGGTGTCCTCTCGATGTGCTCGAATCTTCTCAGGTTTCTCTCCCTCCAAATGTGGTAAACACATGATGCTAATGGTGCTCGATAAGATATGTTAACAATGTGTTTACCTCTCCATTTTTGGGAAGCCCATTCAATATCCGTTATCCAGTCTCTATTGGGGCAAGAATATCGTACCATTCTCCGGATAGCTGTGAGACACTGTCGACTACATCTGCACTGAAAGAATAAGTGGCCATGTGTCTCTGTCACTCCCTCACTACATAGAATACATGGGCCAAGGTGCGCTAACCATAATTTGTCCATCGTAGCCAATTTGCCTAGAATAGCAAGCCACAGGATGAACAAATGACGTGGAATCTTCAGTGATCCAGAAAGTAGTGAAGCCCAGCCTACTTTCGGTCCTGGGGGATCAAAAAGCCTATATAGAGCCTGGGTTGTAGGTTTACCCTGATCAAATCTCCAAATAATTCGGTCCTCCCCTCCATGAATTGTGGGTAAACCATGTGTGATCTCCAGACACTCAAAATTTGTGATAGGAGGCCACTGCCACTCTCCTTCACTAATAACCGTGCTCAATCTGGCTGATTCCTCTATTCTGAGTAGTCTCGGTCCCCGCGGGAATGTGACACTGAGCGGTTCGAGATAATGCCACGGGTCCTGCCAAAGGTAAAAAGTTCGCCCATCGCCGATCTGATAGTCCACCATAGGATGGAGGAAAGCCCGTAGACGTAGAATTTTCCGCCAACCCCATGAGCCTCCATTCTCCCTAATCGTCCAAATGGAGGTGTCGCGTAATCGACCCTGGTAAAGCCATTCAACCCAAACTGAGGTCCTATCGCATTTGATGATATCACAGAGTTTCTTCGTCATTAATGCACGATTCAAGATGGAAATATCCTTGAATCCTAGTCCTCCCTCATCCTTCGGCCGACATAAATCTTTCCATGCTACCTTCGCATAACCACTGTTTGTTGTCCCCTTCCACAAGAAAGTTAGTAGTCTCTTCTCAATTTCGTTAGTAACTTTCTTTGGAAGGATGAACGCCGATGACCAATATAAACTCAGCGACAAGAGTACAGATTTAATAATCTGCACCCTACCAGCATAAGAAAGAGCCATACCCTCCCAACCCGCAATGCGTTTATCAATTTTCAACAATAGAGGGTTACAATCAGCAACTGTTAAACGAGAAGATATAAGAGGTAGCCCTAAATACCTCATCGGTAGGACTCCCTCTTGAAATCCGAGTGCTTCCAACATCTCCTCTCGTAGTCCTTGTGCTGAACGTGAGATAATGAGGTGGCTTTTCTGCACATTTAGTCTGAGCCCCGACCATTCAGCAAAGCGATCCAATCCTGTCTTAAATACTCCAATAGAGTTCAAATCAGCACGGCAGAATAGTAACAAATCATCAGCAAAACCCAGCTGAAAAATCCTGGCTGCATCACACTTCCAATGAAAAGAAAATAATTCATCCTGGTCAATCAGCTGTAGGAAACCCAATTGTAGGACTTCCATCACAAGCACGAACAAGTACGGTGATAGAGGATCACCCTGCCGAAGCCCTCTGGCCCCTGTAAAGAAGCCGTGAGGTTTCCCATTAAGCCCGACAGAAAATGAGGGTGTTGTGACACACTCCTCAATCCATTTCACGAATGTATGAGGGAACCCAAATAACACCATCACAGCAATTAGGAAATCCCACTCCACCGTATCATATGCCTTTCGAATGTCCACTTTTAAAGCACACCGAGGTGGTAGATGGGTCTGGTTATATCCCGTAAACAGTTCCTGTGCCAACATGATATTGTCTCCTATGCTTCGTCCGGGCACAAACGCCACTTGGCACGGACTAATAAGTTTGTCCAGTATCACACTCAATCGTTGGACAAGGAGCTTGGCAATAATCTTGTACAGTACATTGCAGCAAGATATAGGACGGAAATCACCAACATTCATAGGAGAATGTACCTTTGGTGTGTAGTATTTATCTACTTCAGAATTCGGCCCGTATGAAAGAAATCCAAGACTGCCGAAGACACCTCCTGCCCTATTATAGGCCATGCAGCTTTGAAGAAGCCCGATGAATACCCGTCCGGCCCAGGTGCCTTATCTTCAGCAATGTCAAAAATCGCTTGCTTGACATCCGTAGGAGTAAATGGCAAGACTAAGGAGTTGACATCATCTTCACTCAATATATGTATAGCCCATGGTCGCAGGAATCGAAGATCTATCATGTCTCTTCGTCGTTCCCCACCAGGTAAATTTTGATAGTACATAACAAACTCATTAATTACTGCTCCTGGATCTGTGTGAGTGGCTCCATGTTCATCATTGATTTGTAAGATTCTCCTCGCCGATCTCCTTTGAGTAATCTTACGAAAGAATACCCGGGAGCACTGGTCACCCCCTTTCATCCACTGCATTTTTTATCTCTGTTGGAGCATAATCTGTTCAAGTTTAGCTTCTTTAGCTAGTACTACCCGGCAGCAGTGTTCCAATTGTAGGAATAGTTCATCCTGCCTGTTTGAAGTAACAAGTACTTGCGCCATCTCAAGAAACCCTTTTGCCAGTTGGACATTGTGTGATAAGTCCCCCTTTTTCCTCCTCTGCTCTCTAAACATCGGTTTAAGTGCTTTGAGTTTCCTTGTTACGGCATACATGGGTGTCCCTATTATGTTATGTTGCCATACCTGCTGTACACTGGGAATAAATTCTGGAGATAGGGCGAGGTAATTATCGAATCGAAACATACCTCCTAGTTGTTGTTGTATATCCCCACATAACACCATTGGAGAGTGATCTGAAGTGCGTGCTATGAGAGAATAATAATATGATGTCGGGAACTGAGCCATCCATCTATCATTGATCAGCATGCGATCTAGTCTTTTCCAGAGTTTTCGTGGCCCGGCACTGCAATTGTGCCATGTGTACCATTCGCCCTGCATGGGTAACGGTAATAATCCTGTATTCTGGATGCAAGTATTAAAATCTTCCATGGCCATTCGAATATCTCCTGATACACCACAGATTTCACTAAGGTCTCGCACTGTATTGAAATCCCCTCCAACAAGCCACGGAATATCAGCACTCTGTATAGCAATAGTCTCCATGGAGTCCCATAACGCCCTCCTCTCTACCAACTCATTTGCCCCATAGATAACAGTAATAGCAATGGATTCATGAAGTGCACGGATATTAACATGACAGTGAATAAACTGTGTGCCACATTCAACCACATCAACATCAATAAAATTTTCATCCCACGCTATCCAAATCCGATTACCAGACGATCCATAATCCACAAACCATTTCCATTGAGGTAGTAAAAAAGCCTGAATATGAGATACGTTATTGATACGAACACGAGTTTCAAGGAGACCGAGGAATTGTAACCTGAACTCAGCAACGATGTCTTATTGTTCAGGCCACGAACATTCCATACT
>NW_011628199.1:38855-41283 GCF_000512975.1 Sesamum indicum
TCACGACTAGGGCCGGCTGCATCTCTAGGGGATTCACGTCCCACTCTCTGCTTTTCTACCACTCGAGCTGGTGGTGGTCTGCTCATGTTCCGATCAGGCATATGTGTTGGTCGGGATGGTATATAAGTAGTATCACCTTCCTCCCTAGGATGGTTCCTACTCCGTTTAGGCATTGTTGGTTCTTACGGCGTCCCCACTTTTGGTACATATACAGCAATTGGTGGTTTAGCTGGTTTTGGTTTGTTGAGAATACACTCTTTGTCAGAGTGTCCCATTGTCATACATCTTTGGCACTTCTGGGGTAGCCATTCGTACTGAACATCGACTTTACAAGGTGATTCTCCTCCATCCTCATCCGGTGTCATAATTATAATGTGTTTCGGTAAGTTTGAGGTCACATCCAACATTACGCATACACGAGCGAAGTCGAGTCTCGTGCATGCTCTCGTAATTGCATCCGGGTAAAGTGGTTTACCCAATCCACTGGCCACCGTACTAAGCCATCATCTGTCCATAACTCGACTGGAAGGTGACGTAATTTGATCCGCACAGGAACTTGAGTATGCTGTAGTTTCCTTAATACCATCCCTGATTCCCATTTTTTAAGAACAATAGGCTGCCCCTGAAATAACCACAGCCCTCCTTCAATGACATCTTCCATAGCAGCACCTGATTTGAATTGTAAGAAAAAGAAACCATTATTTGTACTAGTGACCTCCTTCAAGTCCGGCCATACTGACATTGCAAACGTTCAAAATTTAGCTGTTCTGCACGGTTTTATTTTTTTGGTAAATGTAAGTATCATTAAGTAAAATGAAATAGTAGTACAGTAGAACAGTGTGGTTATCAGTTGGTTTCTCCCTCGACAGGCCAAGGGATACGCCACAGTCTATATAAAGCTCTTGTACTGACTAATCTAGGTAGAGAGATACTAAGGATCCGCTGCTTGATATCCTCAACTATCAATAAAGCCATGGTGCTAGGTGTCCTCTCGGTGTGCTCGAATCTTCTCAAGTTTCTCTCCCTCCAAATGTGGTAAACACATGATGCTAATAGTGCTCGATAAGATATGTTAACAATGTGTTTACCTCTCCATTTTTGGGAAGCCCATTCAATATCCGTTTTCCAGTCTCTATTGGGCCAAGAATATCGTACCATTCTCCGGATAGCTGTGAGACACTGTCGACTAAATCTGCACTGAAAGAATAAGTGGCCATGTGTCTCTGTCGCTCCCTCATTACATAGAATACATGGGCCAAGGTGCGCTAACCATGATTTGTCCGTTGTAGCCAATTTGCCTAGAATAGCAAGCCACAGGATGAACAAATGATGTGGAATCTTCAGTGATCCCGAAAGTAGTGAAGCCCAGCCTACTTTCGGTCCTGGGGGATCAAAAAGCCTATATAGAGCCTAGGTTGTAGGTTTACCCTGATCAAATCTCCAAATAATTCGGTCCTCCCCTCCATGGATTGTGGGTAAACCATGTCTGATCTCCAGACACTCAAAATCTGTGATAGGAGGCCACTGCCACTCTCCTTCACTAATAACCGTGCTCAATCTGGCTGATTCCTCTATTCTGAGTAGTCTCGGTCCCCGTGGGAATGTGACACTGAGTGGTCCGAGATAATGCCACGGGTCCTGCCAAAGGTAAAAAGTTCGCCCATCGCCAATCTGATAGTCCACCATAGGGCGGAGGAAAGCCCGTAGACGTAGAATTTTCCGCCAACCCCATGAGCCTCCATTCTCCCTAATCGTCCAAATGGAGGTGTCGCGTAATCGACCCTGGTAAAGCCATTCAACCCAAATTGAGGTCCTATCGCAACTGATGATATCACAGAGTTTCTTGGTCATTAATGTGCTATTCAAGATAGCAATATCTTTGAATCCTATTCCTCCCTCATCTTTCGGTCGGCAGAGATCTTTCCATGCTACCTTCGCATAACCACTGTTTGTTGTCCCCTTCCACAAGAAAGTTCGTAGTCTCTTTTCAATTTCGTTAGTAACTTTCTTTGGAAGGATGAACGCCGATGACCAATATAAACTCAGCAACAAGAGTACAGATTTAATAATCTGCACCCTACCAGCATAAGAACGAGCCATACCCTCCCAAGCCGCAATGCGTTTATCAATTTTCAACAATAGAGGGTTACAATCAGCAACTGTTAAACGAGAAGATAAAAGAGGTAGCCCTAAATACCTCATCGGTAGGACTCCCTCTTGAAATCCGAGTGCTTCCAACATCTCCTCTCGTAGTCCTTGTGCTGAACGTGAGATAATGAGGTGGCTTTTCTGCACATTTAGCCTGAGCCCCGACCATTCAGCAAAGCAATCCAATCCTGTCTTAAATACTCCAATAAAGTTCATATCGGCACGGCAGAATAGTAACAAATCATCAGCAAAACCCAGCTGAAAAATCCTGGCTGCATCA
>NW_011628200.1:0-7910 GCF_000512975.1 Sesamum indicum
TAAAGAATAAACATTATAAAATCAACAATCAGAAATGCTTCTCAAAATTTTAAAATAAGTCAATATCGTAAAAGAATAAATTGTATAGGGAACTAAAGAATAAAACATATGTTTCATTTAATAATGTTTCATCATGCATATACTTCATTTTCATCTCATTGACTGATTAATATGAAATAATATAATAACTTACATATTATCAGGATGCGAATATATAAAAAATTAATATCTTTACTAATTGTACTAAAAATAAAACCACAGACTATGATTAAATAGATTTTTAAATAGAAAGTATATGAAAAGAAAAGATGTGAACAATAATTTTGAAAACAGTAAATTGTATACGACATTTATCAAAAGAGGTTTTCCAAATGAATACCACAACGCAATTCACCTTTTTCCAGATGTCATTCCAATTACGAGTTACGGAAGCCTAGTTCCAATGGATCCAGCTAAGACTGGCCAGAATGGCAGAGCCCCACTCTCAGGCTCTCAGTTGAAAAATTCTAGCATATGCACTCTTAGAAATAACACAACCAATTCTATTTAAGTTTTAATCATCCAAGCACATAACTTCTAGTTCTATTGATAACGAGGTCCATAACCCTTTCAACATTGTTGTAATCTTATACAATCCCTCCTTGTGCAGTGAATTTAAGCAGTTAAGATTGACTCTACCTCAGTGTTCGGAATGAAAAAAATATTGTTAAGTTGACTCCCAGATTAACAAGAAGAAGAGTAAAGTAATATTTAATGCCTAAAGGGTTCTCTTAGTCCCCTTAGTAAAATAATTAGTAGGAACACAAATAAAGAGGTCGAAGACGATAGACAACATTATAAATCAATAATTATAAGACATACTATCTTTGTACTTTAGATAAAGCCACATAGACGCTATGTAGACATTTAAAATCCACTCAGCACTATAATATAAAGAGCTAAAATTTGACTCCTAAACATAAAAAATTAAAAAGAAAAAATACAAGTTCTCATGCACTACATCCAAAACTGAATGTTGCACTAGAAAATTGTAATTAAAAAACTAAACTAGGCGAATACTAGTTTTTTGCAAAATGACTGTATAATTAATCTTTATTGGCCTTTCCAATTCTAACTATTTCAATATTATATGCAAAACAAGAGTCATTTTAATTACTCACACCATAAACTTCGGAGCTATAAAGTAACATAGCCAACAAGTCATTTTCAGCTTAAGGGCATACAACAATAATATAATATCACAATTAGAAGAGTAGCTAATACTCATTACAAGGGATAAAACTTATTCCTAGACATTATTGATTCATTGAAAATATGAACTTTGAACTAGTTTAGGAAAAATAGCCAATAATTTACAAGAAAAGGTATGCCTGCAAAACTATAAATTTTCAAGAGACCATATATTTGACTGAAAATACCTAAACCAAGGTTTGTGTTAAGAGACCTTCCATGTATGATGTGATTGTGATCATCATTATCAGCATCCCAATAATTAAATTTGTTGCAATCAGCTGACAGTAATAATGAGCAATTGCTTCTGTCAATCTGTGAATAAGTTCTACTAATCACATTACAAACTCCTCAAAATAGTCTTACTATTTGAACACTCAAAATATACTTCTAAGATAAATTTGCAACTGACACAAACTCATGCAAACTCAGGTCACCAACTTCAACAGAAATTACAGAAAAAGCATTTAATGGTTCCATGAAAAAATCAATTATCCTAGCAACAAGAGTTCATAAGGATGAGTACGCGTCAAGGGTAAAGAACAGAGAGATGCTCATCCCAAAGACCACCCTTCTCATAGGAGCATTATACTTGATTTGTATGTTCACTAATGCTAACACTGCAACAATGTTTGAGACATCAACCGCGAATACCTCACCCACCTCAAGATTGTTCTGTAACACTAAGAAGCACCAAAGCGAGCAAAATAGAAACAATATTAGAATCGGGCAAACTAAAGTGTGATTTGCAATTATTACAAAGTACAGTGGTTTCTTTCCCCCACGACAACAATATGCAATAGGTCATGACCTTTAAAACCATCAACCCTTTACATAATATTATGTATGTTCAGAATGATTCCTGTACAGAGGTTACAAATACTGAAGTTCTACAACAGAATCTAAGATGGATTAGATTATAAACTCCATATAGAAGATCACATTGTGTATATTTGTATGACTTTGTGTAACACGTAGTCTTCTCACCAAGTGTAGCAAACATAACTGAAAGAAAATTAACTTATAAACTTCTCACTACAAGAGTTTAAAGAAAGCTGGAAGGCAAAAATGATGATTCCCAAACACACGTACCTGGATAAACCTCATTCAAAGAGTTTAAAAGATAGATGGAAGACAAACAATATTTGGTAGTTAACCATGATTTCCACTCTCACATACCTGGATAAACCACATTCATAGGCTAGGAAAGATTAGTGGTGAAAAATTTATATACTTGTGCTCAAGCACAACTTGTACCTTTCTTATTTGTTTAGTTTTAAGTTTTACCCTTGGCAGGAGAAGGATCCCTGTAAGCAACAGCACTGCTATATACTGAACTTGAACTTGCACCCTGCCGATATGGTCATCTAAAAGGAATAATCCATAAGATTAGAGAAAACTACAATAATATAGGATTTAAACATTCTTAGAATAATTATTGTCAATTTTATTGATAAAATAATATCAAGGCCAGAATCTATCACCTCCAAACCAAAAATAGTAGCCAGATAAGGTAAAGCATGTCAAAATAAAGGCTTTTACACCGGATTTTCAGACTGCCATCAAGAAATGTGATAATATTTAGATAAACCAAAAATAGAAAGGAAAGGGCTGTTGCAATTTTTTGAAGTTATTCCCTCCCAGACAAAATGAAATACTATTTCTCTATTATAACTATGTAAAAGCTAAGCTTATCGAACTCCCCTAAACTTAAATCAATGCTTGTCCTCAAGCAAAAAACATGTTCTCAACATTGTGCCAATAATTCGTAATAACAAATGTAACCTATGTGCCATAAGCTCAAAACACAAATGCAACAATACGTTATGGAAATACTAACTTAGAGACCAATCATATCACAATACTTTGTCTCGCCAAGTAGAGAGTAGAACTATCAAGCTTCCACAAAAACATAGATTTCTAAATGTCACCATGCTCGACGCTTCAACAAATACCCTTTATCTCCTTATTTCTACCTAAGCTGGGACGACTTTTGTTGTTCTTCTTTTCTTTGGCCACTAATATTTTTTCTTTTCTTCCCCTTTTGTTATGTCACGGCTTTTATTCCTTTCTTTTTTCTTTGTTATTTGCCCGTGACTTGAGTTCTTTAGGCCGTATTTCGGTCTTTTGATGCGAATGACAACACTTGTGGTGAAGGCACCCAGTTACTCAACCAAAAAACATCGTATTTTGATTTTTTTACGCAAATGACAACACTTGTGGGAAAGCACCCGTTACTCAACCAAAGCACGTTTTACCTAAAGTGTTTTGCATACTCATGACTCTAGTCACCATTTTACGTGAATAACAATATTTGTGATGAAGTTACCCAGTTATTAAGTAACATAAACCAGCAGAATAGATGTAATTTTCCTTTTTGTTTTTGTTCTTTCTTTTTTTTTCAATTCATGCTAAAGGAAATTTCCACGGGGAAGGGCCTTTGAATTTTTCAAAATGATGTGTGTCCCATTTTAGGCATATAAGGATCAATTGGGCGGTGTTTTGACAAACAAATATGATTTCACACTAACTCCTCTGATTGAATGAAAGCAAAAACATTCCAACTCTTTTTCCACGCAATTCAAAATGAATGAAATTAGGCCTCAACGCAACTATCACATAACGGAAGTGCACATTCATATCTCAATCTTATGCTTTCTAAACAACATTTATTCGTCAAATTACCAACTGTCATTCTCGATAAACTCGAAGAAAAAAAGTAGTGACAGTATCTGAAAAAAGAAAATAAAATGAAAGTAGTTTGGTAGTATAACAAAAGAACAATGAAAACTTGAAAAGGAAGAATTTTTTACATTTGAAATGGTTTATTGGGTCCTTCACATTAAAATTGGATATGAGAGGTTCCATGTAATTTCAATTGAACCAAGAGTCTAACCCCAAAATGCTAAATAGTCATATTGACATTCCGACGATCAAATATCTTACAAAACTTGATATATCATAAAGAGCAATACATATTGTTTACTTGATTGAGATTACACTTAAGTACATCCCATTCAAAAAGGATGAAAAACACCCATAGTAGTAAATCAATTGTAAACCGTTCAAAAACCATCCAAGAACATTTTTCAAAAGAACAAACTTGGTAGATATAAAATAAAAAGAAATACACCATAGTGCAAATGATGAATATCAAGATTTCAAGATAACGATACAAACACATAAAACGAAATATGTCTAATGAATGAAATGAAGAGTGGGAGCCAAGAAAAAGTTTTACCACCATTATCACTTTGCAAAGACATTCTACTTTATTCAATCATCATATGTGTCATTGTTTTCAAAGCCCCAGCCTCCAACACAGTTGTAGTATACCTCCTCATTGCCACCTCATACACATTCCATTAATGGTGACCATGCATGAAGACAAATAGATAAGTTCGCAATTCCTCAACCAAAATTTCTGCAAGAGTGCATGTTATGAGGAATTAGTGTATTGTGCGTCATTTGGCAATTTTGAAAAGATAAATTACAAACAGGGCTTACTTCTAAAGACTTGACAACTCCCTCTAGCTCTACCGCCTTCTGCGACCATTCCTCCAAACTTCCCTTATACAAATCCACAAGCTTGCTCACCTATGTGGTCGAAAAACATTCAAATGCAAACCAACTATCAAATATATAGATACGACAAGATGTCTGCACTTAAAATACGAACCACTAATTTTATGCTTAAAAAAGATAAGTAAGAAGGTCATCATATAACTAGGAAGAGCATGAATCATTAGAGACACACAACAGACACCCAAAAGAAAAGTGACAGCCTTTTAAACAAGACCTTCGTGCTTTGTTATGCTTTTTTATGATGATCGCCATACTTTATTATAGAATAGATCAGGTCAAACCTTACTCAAGCAATTAAATCATGACATCACCACTACAAGTATATATGCACTCAGAAAGTATGATTCACAAAGAAATTGGAGATGCAGTTAGTTATTTTCTAAAAGTATATAGGCTTCATTTGATTACATTAAAAATCCTTTTAACAACTACTTATGATGCTGAAAGGGAAGCCTGAATTTTGAAGCAAATTTGATATTCCAAATCATAACAATTCTAAATATCAGAGTGGCCCTGCTATTATGAAATTAAGCAAGGTTTGCCAAATGTGGATTAAGAATACAATTAAGAAGAGATACGTTTCAATGTTAGATCGGTTATCCACATTAAAGATACAACCGCATTCTATTTATAGCACAAAGTCTTAACTAGAGAGAAATGTTTGCTGCCATGCACAATACATTGGAGAAGTTACAACAACTCTTCTAGTGAGTAGACTCCTAAAATGCATACAAGGTCATCCATTTTGCCCATGGAAACTTTTCCAAAGTGAATAAATTACTATCTTAAAATATGAGGGCCTAAGGGAACTGATTTAACTTGGAGTAAGAGGTATGAATGATAGGAAATGTGACTATGCAGTGGACCTGAATCACTGGGTATAAAGCCTAGCATATCATGAAAAGGTGTTCAAGTGTATCATGGCTTCTTTAATTTCAACCAAATTATATAGGTGAAATGACGACACAAGTTTATATGTTCGTAAGAAGGACAAGAGAAATAGAGGCTAGCTCTATGGAATTTCTTGTAGTTTCACAAGGAGAATCTAGCTATATAAAATTACTATTGTTTCCAATATGATAGAATCCTAAACTTCAGGTGGGGAGTTTGTAGAGTGCCTATAAGAGATCTGTTGTAATTTATGGCCCAGGACCCAATTACTGGTAGGCCCATAATACGCACCAGCCCACATAAGGCCAACCCACTTGGAGGCCCATGCTCGACCCGCTGCGATCCACGACCCGACCCAGGTGCCTCTTCTATATATAATTGTCAAACCCTAGTCTTAACCCATTTCTCCCTCATCTCACTTCACTAGCGCCGACGGAATGTCTCTCTTCTTCTCTCAATATTCTGTTCCCCTTTTTGACCCCCCCTTTCCTTCTCCGTTCACCGGCGACAGTCACGGTGGCTTTCCTAAGCCAACTTAATGGCTTTAGGAAAGCCACCTCACCTTCCATTGTAACCAGTTCTTGAGACCTATAAAAGGGAGTTCCTCATCCCTTCATAGGGGACGAGCAAAAAATCCGAAAATATATACTCTCTGTGAGAAACCCATTTCCTTGAGTGTTCTGTGTGAACGTTGAGTCTGTTGAGACCTGTGACTTGCTGAGTTGATCTCTGTGATCCTGAGTTTGTGTGGAGCAACCGTGGGTTGGCTTGAGTGGGTGCGGTGCCCGGTGACCGTGACCCTTTAACGACTGAATCTGGCTTAGTTCCTGAGCCTCTTTCTGAATACGGTTTTATTCCTTTATCTTATTGTTCTTGTGTCTTTCAAATTATTACTGTATATCTGGTTTGTAATCCTTAGGGAGTTTTGTACTCCAAAATATAAAGTGTAATAGTTGGTTAGGCATTGTTGATAAAGGATACCACAGCGGGTTTCGTACCTAATAGTGGTATCAGAGCACTGTTTTGATCCTCTCCGCGCCGTGGTGGTGGTAACTCGCTTGAACCCCTCCTCTATTTACTGTTTTTATTTTTCAGCACTATATACCTGTTCGATAATCGAGGTGCTTATCCCCCTAACTACCCTCCTGGCCGGACCCCTGAGGTCGTCGGGTATCTGGACTGGGCGTTAGGCTGGAAAGGCCTTGGTCCTGCTTATATCTCTTGTCTTTGTGATTCTTGAGATTTACTGTGATATCTGTTATATCCTGTTCTTGTCATCTTTCGGTTTCAATATCTTGATCTGTGATTACCGTGATATGTGATTACCGTGATCTGTGATTATCTTGACCTGTTATTCTTATACCGTAATCTGTGACTTTTATCTTGACCTATGATAATCTGAGAACATTGACTGTCTGATACCGTGAGTGGCTGATTAGTTTTTTATCAAAGTTTTGATATATACTGATCCTGTGTGAATTTTTTGATCACTGTTTTCAAAAGTTTTTTGCTTAAAAATCAAAACCTCTGTTTTCCTTAAAACCGTGACCTCTACTTCAAATTACTTTCAAAATGGCCGGATATAGTTTACAACCCTTTGACGGGAAAAGTGATTTTTCTATCTGGCAACAGAAAATGAAAGGCATTTTAATCCAACAAAAAGTTTTTAAAGCGATTGACGGAAAATACACTGAAAATGTTTCCGAAGAAAAACAATTGGAAAATGATGAGTTTGCCTACTCATCCATTATTTTAAACCTTTCTGATAATGTTCTTAGAAAAGTGGGAAAACAAAAAACCTCTAAAGAGCTTTGGAGAAAATTGGAGGATTTATATACTGAAACATCTTTACCCAGTAAGCTTTTTCTCTTAGAAAATTTTTTTCGTTATAAATTGGATCTTTCCAAAAATATTGATGAAAACCTTGATGAGTTTACCAAGTTGATACCAGACATCAAGCTTACTGGTGATGAAAACATTGATGATTACACTCCTATTGTGCTCTTGAATGCAATTCCTGAATCATATTCTGACGTGAAAGCCGCCATTAAGTATGGTAGAGATAGCATCAACCTTGATACTGTGGTTAATGGTCTTAAGAGCAAAGAAATGGACTTAAAAATTGCTAGACCTAGTCAGAATAATCATGAGGTAAATCTTGCTAGAAGTAGGCCCAACTTCAGGAACAATGGCTTTAAAAACAG
>NW_011628200.1:7970-24815 GCF_000512975.1 Sesamum indicum
TGACCAAGAGAAGGTGAATAATGTCTCTGATGAAAATGGTGAAGTCTTTATGGTTTATGAAGCAAATTCTGTGCATTCTGTGAACAAATTTGAATGGCTTATTGACTCTGGTTGTACTTTCCATATGAGCCCTGTCAAAGAAGTTTTCTCAAACTTTCGTTATGAAAAATCTGGTTTTGTCTCTATGGCAAACGAAAAGAAATGTGAAATTTTGGGTCTTGGTGACATCTCTTTAAATTTCAAAGAAGGTTATAGGTTAACCCTGAAAAATGTGAGATATGTTCCTGATTTGAGTCACAACTTGATATCTTGTGCTGCCTTAGAAAAGGATGGTCTAGAAGGTAGATGGGGCAAAGGCCTCATGGAAATCATGAAAGGCTCTCTTATTGTGTTTAAAGCTGAAAAGAAACGAAATCTCTATCTATGTTCTGTTACCTATGACTCTTTGACTGCCTCAGTGAATGAATGTGATATGACTGCATTATGGCATAAAAGATTAGGGCATGCATATGAGTTGAAAGGTCTTGGTTTTTTGAAAAAGGATGGAATTTTGAATGACAAAATTGAAAACTTGGACTTCTGTGATGATTGTGTTTTAGGAAAACACCATAAAGTACATTTTCCAACTCCATCTCAATCACTCCCTTCCATGTCTTCATGCATCTTAGATTATGTACATGCCGATGTTTGGGGTCCATCTAGTGTGCCTACTACGCATGGGGGTAACCATTACTTCTTGTCCATCATTGATAATTACTCTAGGAAGGTGTTTGTCTTTCTTATGAAACACAAGTCCGAAGTTTTTGAGAAATTTACAAAATGGAAATCTCTTGTTGAAAATCAAACTGGAAAGAAAGTGAAAACCCTTCGGACTGATAATGGCCTTGAATTCTGCAATAAAGATTTTTCAAATCTCTGTGACAAATTTGGTATAAAGAGACATAAAACAAACCCCTATACCCCACAACAGAACGGTGTAGCTGAACGTATGAATCGAACCTTGCTTGATAAAGTTAGATGCATGCTTATTAGTTCTGGATTGCCTAAATCTTTCTGGGGTGAAGCTATACTTACTGCTGCTCATTTGATAAACTTATCCCCATCTGTGCCGTTATCTGGTAAAACTCCTGATTTTGTGTGGAATGATAGAAAACCTGATATCTCTTACCTGCGAATTTTTGGATGTTCTGCGTTTGTTCATCAAAATATAGACAAACTAGAACCTAGATCTGTTAAGTGTGTATTTATTGGTTATCCTGAGGGGACAAAAGGGTATAGACTTTGGGTTCGTAGTCAACCAGGTTTTAAAGTACTTATAAGTAGGGATGTCACTTTTAACGAGAATGAGTTTCCTTGCCTTGATAAAACTCAACTTAGAGAAAAAGAACCTACTCTCAATAAGGTGGAGAATCACTTAGGGGATAACCAAGAGGGGGAAGGGAATAATGAAAATATAGATGAACAAATAACCGAAAATGAGGGAGTAACCACTGATAATGAGACCACAGCTATAGAAAACCCCCTAAATGACTACCAACTCACTAGAGATCGAGTTAGAAGAGAAACTAGGATACCTACCAAACTCAGAGATTTCGACACTGCTTTGAACATAGAACTGTCTGAACCCACAAATGTTGAGGAAGCTATGAAATCAGAAAAATGGCTTAGTGCCATGAAAGAAGAGATGAACTCATTAAAACAGAACAATACATGGAAACTAGTTCCTAGGCCCAAGAACTCCTCCGTAGTAGATTGCAAATGGCTCTTTAAAATAAAACAGGAAAACAACCCCATTAAGTATAAGGCTAGATTAGTAGCAAAAGGGTTTACTCAAAAAGAAGGCATAGATTATAATGAGATATTTTCTCCCGTTGTGAAGTACACCACTGTTCGTATTATTCTTGCACTCACTGCACACTACAATTGGAATCTGAAACAAATGGATGTTAAGACTGCATTCTTACACGGTGATTTAGATGAGCATATTTACATGAATCAACCTGTTGGCTTTATTGACAAAATCAAATCTGATTATGTGTGTCTTCTCAATAAATCTCTGTATGGCTTAAAACAGTCCCCAAGACAATGGAACAAGAAATTTGATTCCTTCATGCTTTCACTAGATTTTAAAAAGAGCCATTATGATCATTGCTTTCACTAGATTTTAAAAAGAGCCATTATGATCATTGTCTATACTTCAAGCATGTTGATAATACTCCTATTTTTCTTGTTCTATATGTGGATGACATGCTCATTGCTAGTCCTAGCCTGCATCTCATAAATAATTTGCAAACTGATTTACACAAAAATTTTGAAATGAAAGACTTAGGTGATGCAAAACGGATCCTTGGCATGAACATTGTTAGACATAAGTCCTTTATCCTGCTAAACCAAAAGTCATATATCCTATCCATTTTAAAAAGGTTTTCAATGGAAAAATCCAAGCCAACTTCTGTGCCTCTTGCTGCCCACTTTCAACTTAGTAAAAATCAGAGCCCTCATAGTGATATTGAAAAAGCTAAAATGGAAAAAGTTCCTTATTCTAATGTGATAGGATCCATCATGTTTCTCATGGTTTGTACGAGACCTGACATTGCATACGCTATTAGTTGCTTAAGTAGATACATGTCAAATCCCGGCCCTCCTCATTGGGAGGCCCTAAAATGGCTTTTGAAATATCTGCATGGCTCTGAAAACATAGGCATACGTTTTTCAAAAAGGAGTGAAAACACTCAACTTGTTGGCTATGTTGATTCCAATTATGCAAATGATAGGGATAGCAGAAAATCCACTACGTCTTATATCTTTACATTCTGTGGTTCTTGCATAAGTTGGAAATTCCAACTGCAACATATAGTTGCACTCTCCACTACAGAGGCAGAATACATTGCTACAACGGAAGCATTCAAAGAGGCTATATGGTTAGATGGTCTCATAAAGGAAATTGGCTTCTCCAATAACAAACTCACGGTATACTCTGATAGCCAATCCTCAATACAGTTGTGTAAGAATCCCGTGTTTCATGATCGAACGAAGCACATAGATGTGAGGTATCACTTTATTCGAGATATCGTCAGTAAAGAGGTAATAAAATTAGAGAAAATTAAATCCGAGGACAACCCTACGGACATGGGTACCAAAAGTCTTCCTCTTGAAAAATTTCATACATGTCTGAAAATATTACATTTATTCCCTGACTAACATGTGCTCTCGAATTGTTTCTATGCAGGTACGTCCACGGAGAACCTTTTTTGGCTATGATGAAACAACCAGATTCAGTAAAGAAACTCCAGGACCATTTCCCAAATTGGGTCTTGGTCCAAGGTGGAGCATGTTGTAATTTATGGCCCAGGACCCAATTACTGGTAGGCCCATAATATGCACCAGCCCACATAAGGCCAACCCACTTGGAGGCCCATGCTCGACCTACTGCGATCCACGACCCGACCTAGGTGCCTCTTCTATATATAATTGTCAAACCCTAGTCTTAACCCATTTCTCCCTCATCTCACTTCACTAGCGCCGACGGAATGTCTCTCTTCTTCTCTCAATATTTTGTTCCCCTTTTTGACCCCCCCTTTCCTTCTCCGTTCACCGGCGACAGTCACGGTGGCTTTCCTAAGCCAACTTAATGGCTTTAGGAAAGCCACCTCACCTTCCATTGTAACCTGTTCTTGAGACCTATAAAAGGGAGTTCCTCATCCCTTCATAGGGGACGAGCAAAAAATCCGAAAATATATACTCTCTGTGAGAAACCCATTTCCTTGAGTGTTCTGTGTGAACGTTGAGTCTGTTGAGACCTGTGACTTGCTGAGTTGATCTCTGTGATCCTGAGTTTGTGTGGAGCAACCGTGGGTTGGCTTGAGTGGGTGCGGTGCCCGGTGACCGTGACCCTTTAACGACTGAATCTGGCTTAGTTCCTGAGCCTCTTTCTGAATACGATTTTATTCCTTTATCTTATTGTTCTTGTGTCTTTCAAATTATTATTGTATATCTGGTTTGTAATCCTTAAGGAGTTTTGTACTCCAAAATATAAAGTGTAATAGTTGGTTAGGCATTGTTGATAAAGGATACCACAGTGGGTTTCGTACCTAACAAGATCAAGATATTGTGTTAACAAAATTTTTCTTACCTTTGCTTTAGAACCTCGTAATTCTCTTCTCTTTGGCTACCACCAATAAGTTCCCCCATCTAGTAAGAACAAGTGGTCAAATTATTGAAAATTCATAACAAGCTTTATCAAAGAATTACCCATAATATTTCAATCTACTTGGAAAAATAATGTGTTATAGAGAGAAGGGGAGAAAAGGAGAGAGAAGAATAAGAGCCTACCTTAGGTACAAGCACGTTCGTTACAACAACAGTTTTATTTTCTTCATTGACCTTCATATTTCTGGCTTTGCTTGCTTTTGGATGGTTATAGACGATATCTGTTATCATAATTTGGGAGGAAATCGATCATGTATAAGCTATGAGTTGATGAATTGAAGATGATGGATAGAAGATATAGCAATTTACTTTCATGTTCAGAAGCTAAATTAATCCCCCATTCTGCTTTATTCTCAAATTTTCTCACTTTCGTTGCTTCCTCAAGAATGGCAACTGCCTCACTGTAAGCGACTCTGTGAAACTTGGATTTTGCAACCATTTCAAGTCGTTGGAGGGTAGTTCTATCAATGGTCAAGCCATAGCAATGGTCAAGCAACCACTGACAAAGAAACCTGACATATGCTTCCGCACAGTTCATATCATCCTACAAAAGTGTCAACTCTATAATCTTCTATGCTAGAGCATACTTGGAAGAACTTAAAAAGAAAGATAACAACGATTGCAAGTTTCTGGGAATAGGGTAGCAACACAATGGTTGTTTAGTGTCGATTTTCAAAGAAATATGGATTAGTAATCTCGCCGTTTAACTGTAGCTACAGATGAGGAAAAAGAATCTGTTGACAAAGTTATAAAACTAGTAGATTTAAATCAACTAATCCTATCCAAAAGGATAGGAAAACATTAGCAACACTTCCGACTGAATTTGGGCCACATCAAAGTGAGGATATGTTGCATCTAGATAGATTTTACACAATTAGTCATTATAGTGCAGACAAAAGTTTTCAGTGTGCATGAATTTGTCCCTATAAGATCATTTATGTGTATTTCTCAAGGAGTGGAATATGTAGTATGATAGACAAAAAGTTGAATTGCTTTCTTTTTCATGTGTATTCAAAATTTTGTACGAATACACAGAAACGCTTACAATTAGCACACCTTTATATCAGCAAATGCTATCTCATGTTCCACCATCCAAAATTCAGTAAGCTATCTTGGAGTATGCGATTGTTCAGCTCGAAACGTAACGTTGGCCGTATACACGCTACTGAGAGCACATGCATATGTTTCTATAGTTGTCCTGATACATTCAAAATGCTTGCCTGCTGAAAACATCTTCAGCATAGTCAACTTTTCCATCCCTCTTGGGAATAGCACCACCAAACTTCCATCTCTCAGCCAACTTGTGCCATTCATGCAGCTTTCAGAGGTTCTCTTTAGCGTTGGTACACTCAGCAACAATTTCCTCCTTACTTGCTTTAGCAAACTTTAGCTTGGCTACTATTTCTCCTTTCTCCTTGACAACAAGCTCAGGAGCTTTTATGTCAGATTCTCAAGGAGGAGGGTTCTCTTTTAGCTCCTCAAAATTTTCAACATCACTTATTATTGTTGTGACTTGAAACATCTCCACCCTCACAATCACTAGTTGCATAATAGGAGTATGCACATAAAGGAAACCATGCTTCTGGAAGAATGTGTGGGTAGCATATGCCAAGGCATTTCGTGGATTCTAGCAACTGCAGAAATCTACATGACCAAAAGAAAAATTTATTCAAAAAAGGGGGAATTAGAGACAAGTGCTTTAAAGGAAAGAAAATTTGCTAACAAATTTACTTGCATATTAGGGATCATATAAGATATAATAATCTATTGAACTTTTTTACCAGCTGTGTTCCAGCAGTCCAGCGGAATCTATATTAAAGGAACAACATTTTGTTTTCTAAACTATAACTAAGGGGTTTAGGTGTAAAATGTGAATTCTTTTAGGGGTTGCAAGCGAAGTTTTGGAACTCTTTGTTTCTTTTTTTTGGGGGGTGGGTGGGGAGGGGATTGAGGAAGTATAGTTCACATTTTCATAGGAAGTTTAAGTGTAATTAACCCTAATTAATAATGTAGATGTAAAATTGCTGATGTTAATAGTTCATATGTTGTTAACTTGGAAGAGAGTCAAGACTAAGAGTCTCAAGGTGTGAGTCATTTAGGGTAGTGTTCACAAAGACTTGTGCTTTTGAAGTAGCGATATTGAAATTGAGGCAAAGGATGTCCAGAGTTTTTGTAATAAGCAGCAAGAATAGGAAAAGAGTCTGAAGTTGGATTGTTTAGTGAAAAATAGAAATTCTGTATAAATAAACCTTGACATATATATACACTAGAGTGTGCCCGTGCATGGATTAAATTAATTAATAATTAAAAGATATCTCATAAAATTTTAATTATGTCGAAGTCAACTGAAAGAGATGCTTTTAGATAAATAGTACAAATACATTTTGTTCTGAAATAAAAGTGCATCAATATTAAAAAAAAAATAAAAATTCATAATATATATACAAAGAGATATATCAGTTGAAATAAATGAATAAGTATTACTTTTATAAACTAAAAGACAATCATATTCATATTGAAGAAAACTACTAAGAATGAATTTAAGTATGAGTTTAATAATATATTAACATACTACTCAAATTTTGTTAATAAAGTTTAGGTGAACTATAAAGAAGATAAATTGCAAATTAATTGATGAAAATATAATTAACTTGTCGAAGTTCAAGTTATAATATACAATACAAAAAAAATCAACTAAATGACTAATTCAAAATTGAAACTTTATGCTAATTGACAATAATTTAAAAGCCTTGTTTATTTTTTTTCAAAGTTTCAGATCCTTTATCATAAACAATACTTAAGGAAAAGCTCATCACTTCCAATCTTACCCAAACAGACTAAGTTCATATATACAGGAATATCACATGTACCGTTTACATAAGACCAAACTATAGATTACACTGGAAGTGGATCAGACATTCCATTCCCACAATGTGACAATGACTGACTAACGAAGTTAACTCATTTGTCTTAACAGTAAGATGCCAAAAACCTAGAGATTGCAATTGTCTACTTGGGTACATGAGATTTGCATTCTATATATCAACTGTCATCTCATGTTTAGAGAAGGGAATATTAAAATCATATGCAGGTAGTATGGCTACTATTGTAGGCAAAATTTCAGCATACTATTACTGCTATTATTGTACTCAGAACATCAAAGCATAAAATCATCCTCTCGAATGCTCCGATACTTTATTATTTAGAGAAATCCACCAAATTACCTTTATGAAGAACAAGAGATAATTGACCAAAATAGTTATAATGTAAAACAAATTTATGAATGGACATTGATGGATTTACAGAAAGACAAATATAATACTATACATAAAATGATGATGTATAGTACTATCTGTAAAGGAAATAATAAATACGATAAAGCTATTGCTAAAATGATCATAGCAGGATTCATTGGCCAATTAAAAGGGTGGTGGGATAATTATCTTAGCCAAACTGATAAAGATGAAATATTAAATACAATGAAACTTGAAGATAATATCTCAGAGGAGAAAGCAATTTATACATTAGCTATAAACATCGTTGAGCATTTTACAGATAGATGGTCAGATAACAGTGAAAATATTCAAACACTTCTATAGAATCTAAAATGTAAGACATTAACTTCATTTAGATGGTATAAAGATGTATTTCTTAGTAGAGTTATGGAACTCCCAGAGTCAAATGATTCTCATTGGAAGTCTAAATTTATAGATGATCTCCCTCATTTTTTTGCAAAAAGGGTTAGAAATGTCCTAAGAAAAGGAGACCTGCACATTAATTATAATCAATATACTTATGGGAGGTTAATTGGAACCTGTATCCAGGAAGGATTAAATTAATGCAATGAAATTAGATTAAATAAATAAATTAAAAGATAAAATTTAACAAAGAAAAGTCAATTAGGACAATTTTGTGCTCAATTTCGGATGGAAATGAAACCATCCAATAAATAAAAAATCTCTAGGAATAGAACTTTGGGGTTGAAGGAAAAGAGGTACAAAAAGAAAAAATTTAGAAAAGAAATAAATAAAGAAAAAGACTTAGCTAGAAAAAATGAATGGAAGGCTAAAAATAATACCACAAAGAAAATAAAAAGATGTTATATTTGTGGAGAAACAGATCATCTTGCAAATAGATGCAAAAACAAAAAAGAAGAAACAAGAAGATATAAAAAATATTAAAAATACAATCAGTCTCTTACTAATAGACTTGAGAAGATTGAAATTAGCAAAGATAATGAAATAACAGAAGAAAAAAGGAAGATTTTCTATCCACTTTGGAAATAGTCAGTAGTCAAAAATGGAATGTTAAAATTGATTTTTTAATAAATAACAATTTCAGGAAAACATTTACTGCTCTTATTGACTGTATTAAAGAAGGTCTTATACCAACTAAGTATTTTGAAGAAACGATCCACTCTTTATCATCTGCCAATGGCCAAAAACTCAATATAAGCTTTAAAATTCCAAAAGCTTACATATGTAATAATAAAAAATGTATTCCAACAAGTTTCCTGCTAATAAAAGATTTAACAAATGAAATTATTCTTGGAACACCTTTCCTTAAAAAGATTTTTTCGAGAAAGAATAATAATGAAAAGGGTATAATAGGAACTTTTGATAATGAAACAATAAAATTTGAATCATCACCCAATCAATAGACAAAGTTATAAATGAAATAAAAGACTTGATAATATCCAAGATCAACAAAATATGTTTCATTAAGGAAGAAATAAATTCACTACAAATAAATGAACAACTTAAAAATTCTAAATTACAAGGAAAGATTAAAGTGATTCAAAATAAATTTGAACTAGAAATATGTGACGAACAACCCAATGCATTTTGGCATAGGAAAAAGTATATTGTTAGCCTTCCCTACGAAAATGAATTTTCGGAAGCAAATATCCCCACTAAGGCAAGGCCTTGCCAAATGAATACTGAATATTTAGAATTATGTAAGAATGAAATTAATTCACTAATTAAGAAAAAACTAATTAGGTCCTCAAAATCACCATGGTCATGTACTGCATTTTATTTTAGCAAATATGTAGAAAATGAAAGAGGAAAACCCAAGCTTGTGATAAATTATAAGCCTCTTAATAAAGTCTTAAAATGGATAAGATATCCGATTCCTAATAAGAAGGATCTGTTAGATAGATTACACAGGGCAATAATTTTCTCAAAATTTGACTTAAAATCAGGATATTGGCAAATTCAAATAAATGATTCAGATAGATACAAAACAACATTTACAGTCCCATTTGGATATTATGAATGGAATGTTATGCCATTTGGATTAAAAAATGCACCTTCAAAATTTCAAAATATTATGAATGATATTTTTAATCAATTCTCTAATTTTATCATCGTCTATATTGATGATATCTTAGTCTTCTCAAATAGTATCAAGGACTATTTTAAGCATTTAGAAATGTTTAAAAACTTAGTTATCCAAAATGATTTGGTATTATCAAAATAAAAAATGAGTATTTTTCAGACAAAAGTTAGACTTCTTGGACATCATATTGAAAAGGGAGAAATTATACCCATTAATAGAAGTATTGAATTTGCAGATAAATTCCCTGATAAAATCATTGATAAAACTCAATTACAAAGATTTTTAGGCAATCTGAATTATATAGCCCTATACTATAAGAACATTGCCCAAGATACAACAATATTGTATGATAGGCTTAAGAAGAATCCATCAGAATGGACTGATGAACATACAAAAGCAGTTAGATTAATTAAACAGAAGGTAAAATCATTACCATGTCTAACTCTTGCTAATCCAAATTGAAAAAAGATTATTGAAACAGATGCCTCTAATATTGAATTTGGAGGAATACTAAAATAAATTGATGAAAATAAGCAGGAGTACTAGTTAGATTCCATTCGGGGAAATAGAAAGCAGCCCAAAAAAATTATGCTACGGTTGCTAAAGAAATTCTTGCTTTGTTAAATGTGTATTAAAATTTCAAGATGATTTACTTAATCAAGAATTCACCATTAGAACAGATTGTTCTGCTGCTAAATTTATGTTTTATAAAGATTTTAAACATGATATTTCTAAACAAATATTTGCTAGATGGCAAGCACATCTTGCCCCATTTAATTTTTCTATTGAACATATTAAAGGAGAGACAAATAGTCTCCCTGATTTTTTATCGAGAGAATATATTGATGGAGATGAATCCAGATGAACTTGGAAATGAAATGTTTAGAGGGATGAATATTTTCTCGAAAATTCCAAATCGTTGGATGGAAGAATTAGTCATAGGAGAAAGATTCTTTATGAATGGGGTCCATTGGCCTATTTACCAATAAAAATTTTGGGATGAACCAATTGAATATAAGACAAGATTAAAAAGAACTCAAAAAATAATCAAAAAGCGAATTGATAAAATCAAGAAAATACTTTCTGACATTCTCATATAATTTCCAGATGCAAATGTCACTGCAGAAAATCGTATTAAACAATTTTAGATAGCAAATTTGCTATACCATTAGCTTTATTTGCTATACCATTAGATAGCCTTTATGCTGGCTAATGAATTATCTTTATTTTTCAAGAATGCTCCCCCAAAGGGGAAGAGGAAGAAATTCCTCCTCTAATCAAAGAGGAGGTAGATTTCGAGCATGTGATATTGTCAGACATAGAAATAGGACCTTAGTAAGGGAAAATATTTCCGCAATTGAAAAATTTAATAACATCCCTGAAGAAGAAAATGAACTCTTCAAACAGTTTCTTGAATTTAAAAAGGAACATAAAAAATTAACAACTGATGAATCATTAGCATCTTATGCAAAAATGGTGCAAGAAGATGAAGATGAATTAATTAATTACAAATTTAGTGAACACTACGAGGTAATTATTCTTCTTGAAAATGATGATTTGAGGTGGGAAAATGATCCATAGTATCTAATAAAAATGTACCTTAATGTTGCATCTTTTTCAACAGGGTCATATAAACCTAGGGCACATTATGAATGTATCCTTAAGGCAACTCAGAGTGTTGAAATTAATCACACATTTTCCAGCAATGGGAAGGAATTTAATTATTCAAAAGCAGTAATTAAAAAGTTTATCACTGCTGTAGAGTGGGGAATTAAACCATTTAGGGGAAAAAGAATACTTTCACCCAAAATCAAAAAGTACAATAAAGTTTAATTACTGGGACTATGTTGAAGCATTTAATAAAACTTTTCTTTATGAAAATTATAAAATAAAACATACATGATTTTTTAAAATTTGCCCATTGGTTTTCCAACAAGAAATACCGAATTGGGTATTCCAATGGTGGATAAGTTTTGGTCCATCAATTTCTATTCTTTCTTAAATCTTCCAGGAATACTATACGGAATGGCTAAATTATTCGCCAAAAACAATCCAAGCAGAAAATCGAGAAAATGGATTGAAGGAATGACTTCTCTTTATTTTTTTATGGAATTCTCTATCCCATGGATCTGGATGTGGCTACCAGAAGTAGGAATTACTCTACAAATATCCCATGCATAAAAAGGATGTATTGTTCAAAATTTTGGAACAAGTTGATGCAAATTGATCCCGAGATCAAGAAATACTATGGTCAAGAAATCATCAATGAGATGGAAGAAAAATTACAAGAATGTAAAGTTCTTGCAGAAAAAGAAGAGAATTAGGCACCCAATCCTTTTGAACATATCTCCCAAAGAGTTCTGAATAAGAAATGGGTAATCACGAAAGGTTAAATTATTGAGGAATACCTCAAACAAATGCAAAATGATTTAAAAAAGAATCTTTCGAGAATTGCTTCTCCTATGGAGACTTCAAGCAAAACTGGAGAAAATAAATTTTCTTGTCTCGCTGGAGAATCTCAGAATCCATTGGAGGAATTTTCTCGAGAGGAATTTCTTGATAATTTATTTAAAGGAATTCAGGTGACATTAAAAGGAAAATCAAAAATGAAAATTTCAAAATCATTTGAAGATAAAAAAGACCTCAAGCAATCGGAATCGGAATCAGAAAAAAGCAGTTTCTCCAAACTAATGAAAAAATAAGGTGACAGCAGAGCAAGTCAACAGAATTGACCAAATGACACGTGTTAACAATGAAGTGACACTTGGCAGATGAAGGCCATGCGGACTTGAAAAAATGATTTCAAGTCTGGACCATCTGGTTATTAATATAACCCTTTCTCCCCTTTTTTCAGAGAGCCCTCGGAAGTCTTCATGTGTTGAAGTAGAGGCCCTTGTACTTGTAATTCCTTTCTCATTCCTTAGTTATATAAAAAGTTTAATTTTGCATAAGAAGAGATACAAGCTACCTATGAGTTCTCTTATTTAACTTTCTGCATTTGTTACTTTCATTCTTGCTTCTGTTTTGCTTAGCCTAATGTAAAGCTAAATTACTGCTGCTGAATCATTCAACTATAACGGAGATAGCATGGCTATATATATATAAAAAGAGTATTTTTCATTACTGATAAAGATAAGGAGAAATTGAAATAACACAAAGATAAGACATTCTAGGTCGTCGATTTTAATTATGAGTATGAACAAGGTCGGCCTTGTCAATACTGCCCGGTTTTGCCGTTCTTTGGCGTTGTTTTTTGACTTTAGTATGGTATCTTCTTACCAAAATTCATACATGTATCAGTGCCTTGTTGTTGAAGTTGTATTGAATAATTCGGCAGTACTTTATTTCTTTGCTTAATATGCAGTATGTATTTGATAATAATAGTAGCCAAGTTAAGAATGTTAAGAAAGTATGAACTCCCAAGAAATTTAGATCAACTAAGTGAATGAACAATTCCTAAAGTAAATCCTATATTAATTTACAATTTCGAAAGATTTGATTTCTGAAAAACTAAATAGGTAATAAAAACTACTGAAAAATCTATTGCTCTTGATAGTATAAGGGTATCTTTGTCAAATTCCACCTAAAAATGGGTTAAAATATGCTAAAAATAATCCAATTTCAAACATAGGATAAGTGTCTCCCACTTTATGTTATTTCTATTAGATAGGCTCTTTGCTAAATGTTAATGAATAGAGATTTTTTTTTTTGCCTATTTTCTCAACATAGGACCTTTTTATTTTTTAGCATTTTCAAGATAAGAAAGGGGGCAAAATACAATTTATATTTTTTTCTTAAAATTTCAATTGAAAAATTATTAATGATGATGATGATGATGATTGAACAATTCTAATTATTATTTTTTGATTATATATATATAATGAGATTAAAAAATTTAATCAATAATTACGATATCTTAAAATTCGGGCACCCGATTCTTATGAAATTTAAATATACACAAGACAGTGTCAATTAGATCATATCAAACGGTATAATTTAAAATCACACGGCCTGATTCAACGATATACCGTCTTGAATGATTACTCTTATTTTTCGAGTACGATATCTCGACATCCGTATATCCAATAAGTTTAAAACTTTACCAAATGTATTTTTCTGTAATGTTTATCATATCTAATGGTTTGATCTGAATTTTGATGGTTTGAGTAACCCATGTTGTTCAACAATGTAAGATGGTAGTTACATCAAGGTTATACTAACATTTATAAATATATAAATTTTGCAGATTGTGAACATATAATAATTTCAACTATATCTATGTAAAAATTTGATTCTTTTTATCGTTTCTTTTCTTCTTCCTTTTTCTTTCTCTCTTTCTCTCTTTCTCTTTCTATTTCCATTCTTTCCTCAAACCATTCTCTAAGAACCGTAGCCCCCAAATTCACGGCAACAAGAAAGGCAAGTCGGCAACAAAGACAGCAATGAGTGCGGCTTCTAGGTAATCTTCTTTCTCTGTTGAAAACTCACAAAAGCGCCCAGGAAAAAAGAGGAAGTTCTTGTGGAAAAAAAGACTTCTAAATTCATCTCATTCTTTTTCTTTTTTTGAAAATTTTATGTTAGAGAAGAAACCTATACTAAAACTGAACTAGAGCAAACTAAGTTTGTTGAAGTAGTGTATTTGTAGTATAAATAAGAACTAAAGATTTATCAGTATGACTAGAGATGTCACAACTCTGCCTTTTCTGGTGTTTTTTTTTTTTTTTGGTGGTACATTTCAAGGATTCTTGTTTAATACTAACCGGGTTCTTTATTGGTCTTGTTGTTGGATTCTTGTTTAATACTAATCGGATTCTTTACTTGTTTAATTCTAGTTTGAGTTCGAGCTCGACTCACTAGGCCCGAGCTCGACTCGTTGCCAGGCCTAGTGAAAGTCTTTTTACAAAAATACATGAAATAATGAAATAATATATTTGGATTATGATATTTAATGATAATTTTTTATATAAAGAGACGTGATAATTTCTTTTTAAATTTTTCTCCTAGTCGACGTCACTCACTTATTGACCTACCGTCGTTGCCCAGATCCAGGCAGATAGGTGATGGCGACTGCTGTCGCAGGCTGGCGGCGACATGTGATGGCCGTCGGTGGCGGCCAACAACGAGATGGAAGCAAGGCGGCAAAAAAAATCGAAAGGAGAAAAGACATATTAAATAATTTATATTAAATAACATAATTTTAAAAAATTAATATAATTTTTTGATATTTTGATGTTTAAGTAATATAATCTATGAATAAATATATAATTCATTAGAAGATAAAACAAAATTATGATATAAGATTTAATTGAGAGTTAATAGAAAAAATATTTTGTGAATAATATGAATAAATCTACCACTATCTTATATCATAACGATCTATTAAGAAATTAAGTATAAAACCAGTGAAATGTATGCAATATTGTTGAGTTGATTACTGAACTTTTAATAAGTACATATTTTTTTGTTCTTCAAGAACAATGTCATATGCATAATTTAATGTTAACTTTATTTTTATATTTCATATTGTTTTCTAGTTTTTTTTTTTTAAATTCATCATTATTAATAAGTAAAAAAATATATTTTCGTGTCTGTAGTAGAAACGAGATTTGATCTATTCAATCATAAGGCTAAAGAAGTACTTAAAACAAGAATTTTCAGGTAGCTCGTAATCGACATTTCTCTGCACTTAATTGATCATATATCCAAACTTGAGGGTGAAAAAGTAATTAAAAATATTACAAAGATATTTTCACAAAATACTAAAAAAATACTTAAATATGAAATATATAATAGATACAAACAACACAATATATATATATATATATATATATATGTATGTATGAAGGTCATGTTTGTGCAGGCTTCAAGAATGCCACCTCGTCAAAATTGCAGCATTTGTTTTCCTTTTTTCTCTTGCTTTCTTGGAAGTACAGGAAAGAGTATGGGCTCCCCAAGGAAAGGGAATTCCTCCTCCCTTACCAATTTGCTTTTGCTACATTTCTTTCCCTTCGTCTCTTTTTCTTGATTTCTTGCCATCGCTTAGACACAAAAAGGGTTTTTTATCCAAATGGAAAACGAAGGAATCAACCATTATGCCAATCATAGTGGTCACAATGGAAAGTCATCAATGAAATAATGTTCTGCTTCTTGTTTTCTTGGATTTCTCTGCACAAGAACCAGAGGAAGTGGAGGACCCAGATTCTTGAAGGTCTCATTTGTAAAAACCCTTCCCACCATCGAACCCTTTCACCTACATTTCTCCTTTCCCCCCTCTGATTACTTCTCAGTACAAGAAAGCAGGCGCAAAAGAAGGGTTTTCTAAAAACCCCTCCAAAACAGAGAGGAAACACCAACAGGGGGGTTAGGGTTTAGTACCTGGCGGAGGGTTTATTACTCCAGTTCATGGAAGCGAAGATGTGTTTCTTTCACCAATCAGCACACCCAGGAAAAGCGGCATTGGAGGTGGATGCGACACAAAAATCCAACAAAGAAAGCCCACTGGTAAAAACCCTCAAAACTACTGATCGCTTCCCACCATCAAACCCCATCCATACCCACATGTTTCCATTTCTCGAATTTTTTATCTCTTTTATTTAGGGTTTCAAAAGCCTGAGCACTAGAGAGGAAAAGTCAAGAAAAAAGGAAAAGAAATTGACTGTTACAGGGAACTTGAGGGGGGAATTGTTGGTTGCTTGGTTTACTGTTACTGCTAATTTTTTTCTGATAATTACTTTGGTAGGATTGATTACCTTGAGAAGAACAAGATGGTATTTATCTGGTGGTTTGTAAAATTACTATAGAGCACGAGATTTATTTGTTTACTTCTTTTACTCCTCTCTGTGAGAGTATTAAAAAACTTGATCATTATGTATAAAAAGTTGGATAGCCAGTTTTTGTGCTACTGATAGTGCAAGTATTTATTGGAGGTGAATGTTCATTTAAGGTTATTCAAGTTTCTATGTGATTTGTCTCTAATCACAGAGACGTATAATACGTTAGTCATGGTGAATGATGTTTCTATCGTCCTTTGTTGCAGATGACAGTCCGTGATGCTTTAAATTCAGCACTTGACGAAGAAATGTCTGCTGATCCCAAAGTCTTTCTAATGGGTGAATAGGTGAAGTTTTTATTGGTTTGAATGAGAGAAAAAAGTTCTTTCTATGTTGTTGATTTGTACTTTTTGTTCTAATAAACTTTTTGACATGTTTTCTGTTGTTATTCAGGTTGGTGAGTACCGAGTTGCGTATAAGGTGAGTGTCAATTCAATTATCACCTCAGGTTTAAGGGAAAATATTG
>NW_011628200.1:25337-33352 GCF_000512975.1 Sesamum indicum
TTACTGTGTTAATTGTTGGCAAACATTAATTTGGATATGTCCTCGCTGGAAAAATTGAGAAAAAAATTTCACTGGTTGCTGCATTCTTCTGAATATAGATGCCACAAATCACCTTTGGTTAGTCATTTTATCAATGAGAATAAGACTGAACAATTCAGTGTCAACCTCGCCATATGTGTGAATGAATGTCGTACTTCGCTTTCTCATTTTCATATTTATGAAGTCAGAAGTTCTCGTAACTCAGCTTTTTCTTTTTTGTTTTTGTCTTAGGGGGTGGGGATTGAGGATAAAGGAGGTTATGGAGGATTTTATGGGTGCAATTTGAGCTTTTCCAATGCTCTGAACATGAAGAGTTTTATATGCATTCTTTAATACAGAAAAATAGAAACAAAAATGGTTACAATGTCTGGGAGGCAACTTACACGGTGATTGAAGGCCATTGATCACATTATTAATTCGGCTGCAAAATCAAATTACATGTCTGCCGGTCAGATATCAGTGCCTATTGTTTTCAGAGGCCCAAATGGTGCTGCTGCTGGCGTAGGTGCTCAACATTCGCAGGTATGAATTTAAACCAATTGGCTGGAAGTCCTAGTTGAGATGTCTTTGTAATGTTTAAGCATGTGAGTAGTGTTGTAGTTACATCTTTATCTTGTTATTGACCTAGAGCACTGCCATGCCACTTTGGTCTATACACTGTCCAGTGCTCCACATCCTAAACCAGAGGTAACTCTAGATGAAGTGGCTTTCTGCTGCTGGTTAAGGGAGAGAGAATATAGGACATCACTGACTATTTCATATCTAGCAACTAACATAGGACTAAATGGAAAACCATTGGAAAAAGATCCCTTTGATGGACTAAAATGCTTTATGTCATGCATCTAACCTGATAATTAAGAAATGTTCAAGAAGGTGAGGGGGATGCTTCCTGTTCAATGAAGCTGACTTGAAGTAGCATGTTCCAAAAGAATACAAGAAAGAATCCTTCATATTTGGGGAGCACTAGAAGGTAGGATCATGAGTAATCGCACTTGTATTTACGAAGAAACTCTCAAATTGGGAAAAAAAAAAATTATTTGTCGTGTTTCTTACCATCAGGCTCTGGCCTATGATGTATGCCATCCAAAAAGTTCTATTAATGGACCATTGTATGATCAAGTTTAACCACAACAGTATTCCAAAGCAACTAATTTTTATCTCCAATAGTGGAACATGTGTTACTGTTAGAAGGCCCTTCGTATTGATAGGGAAAGTTGGTCACTGTTTTGAGTTATACAATGACCTAATAAATCAATATTTACTTAGACTAAAGAATTAGCTGTTTAATACCCATCTTCAGTCATTCCCTGCTTGGAGAAGAATTTGATTGACATACACATAGTCATTGCAACATTTGGACATTTCTTGCCTTGTAAACCGAGTTTGTGTCATTTGCAGTGCTTTGCAGCATGGTATGGTTCATGTCCAGGATTAAAGGTATTGGTTCCATATTCTTCAGAAGATGCACGAGGCCTGCTGAAAGCTGTGATAAGGGATCCAGATCCTGTCGTGTTCCTTGAAAATGAATTGTTGTAAGTTGTATGACAGTGATGATTTTCACCAGGCCTACTTATGAATGTAGCTTGGCATCTGTACATAATTTTGTATCAATCTTAAGTTGTGTAAATTTTTTCCTTGGGGGATTAACTTTTCTTGTATAGATATGGAGAATCATTTCCTGTCTCGGCTGAGGCTCTTGATTCCAGTTTCTGTCTTCCTATTGGGAAAGCTAAGGTATAACTTCAAGAGGGTATTATTCTGTATCTTTCAACTTACATATTAATTGTTTCTCATCAATGAAAGCTTTTTGACAGATAGAACGTGAAGGAAATGATGTAACAGTCAATCACTGCTTTCTGGAAGATGGTTGGCTGTGCTCTAAAGGTCTGTCATTTATTTGTGAATAAATTAAAACTTACTCTTAAGACATGATTTACAAGCATGATTTTGCTCTTTATTAAACCCCTGGATAGTTTTAGACTACAACCTCTGAAGATAAATTGCCTTGCAAAGAAGCAAGAGAAATCACCTGCCTGGCAGCGATGGTTATGGTGTCCAACTAATTCTTATGCGTGTTTAGTTGAGTTGTATTTTTCAGAATTTAAAGAAGTGTGTACTCAGAAAACTGACATTCATAACCTTCAATATACACTCCTTATTTATCTGCATCTTTGGGGCATGTACATTTTTTGGAGTTTCAATATGAAATTCACTTATTAACTCTGAATTTTATTTATTTTTAATATCTCTCAAATTAGCGTGACAACCTTTTGAATAGTACACAAATGTATTGGGTGGATTTTGTTTGACGATTAATGTAGAAAGATTCATTAATGATGATGGCATCACTTTTGGACTCGTACTGACAATATATGTATTGGAATTTGTTTACGTCCAAACAGCAGCCAAATTATGTATCGTTTCTTGACACCGCTTGCAGGACTTTGAGGTTGATGAATTCTCAAACGAATACCTGGCTTTGCACCCAATGCCATCAACAACAAAAAAGCCATCTTTGCTGGAGGAGCATTTTGAAGCTGTTGAAGAAGAGGATGAAAAGGCTATTGGTGATTCTGATGCATCATCAGCGAGTGAATTGTCAGACGATGAGCATGAAACACAAAGGCCAAATCCAAGAAGAAAGTACAAGCTCCTAGGTGAGACACATGTTTTCATTTGGACAGCAGGAACAAAATTTCGTTCTTTGTGCATGCAGAAGTCATCACATAAAAACAAATTCAGAATGCACATTTACCTAATCCAGTCTTCAATATCATGTCATATCTGCAGATTTTACGAAGTGAAGGATAAATGGCAAAAGAAGGGGTTTTCTAAAACCCCTCAAAAACAGAGAGGAAAAACCAACAGAGGGGTTAGGGTTTAGTACCACTGGCGGAGGGTTTATTACTCCGGTTGATGGAAGCGAAGATGTGTTTCTTTCACCAATCAGCACACCCAGGAGAAGCAGTGTCGGAGGGGGATGCGACACAAAAATCCAAGAAAGAAAACCCTACTGGTAAAAACTCTCAAAACTACTGTTCGCTTCCCACCATCAAACCCCATCCACATACCTACATGTTTCCACTTCTCGATTTTTTTATTTCTTTTATTTAGGGTTTGAAAAGCCAGAGCAGTAGAGAGGAAAGGGCAAGAAAAAAGGAAAAGAAATTGACTGTTACAGGGAACTTGAGGGGGGAATTGTTGGTTGCTTGGTTTAGTGTTACTGCTAATTTTTTTTTTTGATAATTACTTTGGTAGGATTGATTACCTTGAGAAGAACAAGATGGCATTTGATACACCTCTAAATGCTAGATGATTTAGTTATTGATCAAAATCGATCAACTTATTATAAGCACTCTCTCCATTGTACGCTGCACTTTAACTTGAACAAAGTTTATGACGTAGTAAAGATTATGTGTATATACATTTATGTATATATTTATGTAATTTCAACTGCCTTATGACTCATACTTAAATATTGGAACTCATATCATTCTTCCTATCAAGTGTTGAGAATTCAATTTCATTTATCTTTCATCTTGCAGATGAAGAGGAAGCTGGCGAAAGTTAATCGGGCTCTGGGAGCCCGACTTCTTGAGGAGGAGGAAGAGCTGAATGAGAATAAGGGAGCTGATGATGCTGATGCTCAGAAACATCAGATGCTAAGAAAACATCAAAGAAAAAGAAAGGTCTCACGAGTGAAGTTCTCAACGATGAGAGGTTTACAGCTATGTTTGAAAATAAGGTATTTCATAGGGGTTCTGTTTATGCAAAAAACTTGCTCTTCTTGATTGTTGCTGTTAGTGATGATCAACCATGTAGTACCTTGTTCCCAGGGATTTGTGAAATAGTTGGAACTTTAATAACTCCTGGATAGTAAGTAATATAGAGACACTTGAAAATGCACAAGAAATGATAATCATTATATATATCTTTAGCGCAAAGAATCACTTTTGGGAGCAATGAGATACAGATATATCGGCTGGTCACGGGCTTGAGTATTAACCGCCTTTATCCTCTGAAATTTAGGCTACATCATTGGGATATCTCTCAAATTAGCGTGACAACCTTTAACAAGAGATTGAAGCCCAATATTCATTGTGACAATAGTCTTAGATTAGTCAGGGAATTAATTTGTTGGAATGTGGATGTGTGGACACTGAAAATTATTATTTGGGGGTTGACAATTTTTAATGAACACTGAAACTTGTGAAGGAAGTTAGTGTCTTGAGAAAAATATGCGAATTATCCTGTGGTAGCACTTGAATTTTCTTATTGTTGTCTTGTCTTATCCCTTAGATTAATAGGAATTTTTGGTATAAGTCGAGATAAGTAGGTGAAACTAGCACTAGTGGCATATTAAAAAAAAAAAATTGTGTGAAGTGTGTTCCATTGACCGCATCAAATAAGCAATGTTCAAGAATCAGCACAAGAGCCTTTGTGTGAGCTTTTGGGCCAAAGCACTTTCATCTAAATAGTGCTCCTACATTACTTTTGATTGAGGGCATCAAACTTAGTGTGTCCATTCTAGAACTTGCTTGTGTAATACATTTTGAGTTCACATTCTTGTAAGATTGGTGCATGAAAGTGATAAGGGCAGTTAGGAATACCCCATTGACCACAAAAGAGCCTACCTTGAATTCACCCATAGCAACACTCATTTGAGCCTTGGCTTTTCCTTTGTTGGTTAAACCGCGTTATAAGCTTAATCATCCCCTTCTTGATTATCTCCTGAAATGATTTTGAACCCATTCAAGGGGGTGGTGTTGGCTTGGTTGTTTGTTAATTGACATGAAAATGAGTGAATGAAATGAGGTTGCATACAAGCGATGCACTGCCAGTCCCAAAGAAAAGAAAAAAAAGAAATGGGACGAGGAAATGTAAAAGGAGAAACAAAAGATTGAGAAAAAAAGAAGAAGAAAAAGAAGAAAAAAAGAAAGGAAAGAAAAAAGAAAGGAAAGAAAAAAGATTGAGAAAAAAAAGAGAAACAAAGGAAAAAAAGAAATTGGACGAGGAAATGCAAAGCAAATGATGAAACAGAAAGAATAAAGAGAAGAAAAAGAAGAAAACAAGAAAGGAAAGGAAACAGAAAGAATAAAGAGAAGAAAAAGAAGAAAACAAGAAAGGAAAGAAGAAAAGATTCAGAAAAAAAAAGAGAGAAACAGAAATAGCAAAAGGAAAAATTGGAGGTGTTTGATGGTTCAAATTGTTTGAATCGAGTTAAACGGCAGTGAGGGTTGGAAGGATAAGCAACTAGGTCAGCATCACTCCTTTGAGTTCATAAGCCACAATTCAGCCTATCTTTTGCCACACCTTGTCCTAAACCCCATTACAACCCATGGAAAGACCCTTTGATTCATGTATTAATTTTCATTTCGTTGGTGGAGGAGATTTGATTCACAAGCAAGCCTATGGTAATGACATTCTATGTATTGATTTGAGTAGAACCCAAATTCTTAAACACTTTATGAGTGATTAGAGTGATACCCTTGTGAGAGTGCTGAGACTTGTTTCATTTTATTTTGATGAAGTCAATGGGATACTTGTGTGCTGAATGTTGTGCTGCAAGTGCTTGTGTCAATGTTGCTGGCTCTTCTTATACTATTAAGTCATATTAGTGTAGGGGATATACTTGAATGACATGAAAGAAAATTTGAGGATTGCTACTTGGATAATTCGTGTAATTGGATTGAGACATGCTTGAGGACAGTCATGGTTCCAGTGTGGGGGAATCTGATAAGATATATTTTAAAACTCTTATGCATGCTTATTTCAAGTGATTAAGAAAGAATTTATTGCATACTTTAATGATGTTAAGTTACCCCATTTTCCTGGAGGATGGGAGTGGGAGTGGGAGTGGGAGTGTAAGGTAGGTTATAGTTTTTTACACGTTACAGTTGGAAGTTATAGCAGTGAGATTTAACTCTTTATTTTTGTTCTTAATAATTATTTCACCAATGGGATCAAGAGAAGCCTTTAGGTGTCAAATACTACTTTACACTTCTTTTCTTTTATTGTTCATATCTTCTCTTTTCAGTTTCGTTTTATTTAAAAATTTGTTTAATTATAGTCTATGGTTTTAGTTTAGAATATGCTAACTAATATTTTTATTATAATTAGTAAAGATATTAATTTCATATACATTTACATGCTTACAATATGTAAGTTATTTTATTTATTTCATATTAATGAATCAATGAGATGAAAATGAAGTATAAATGCATGAGGATAGAAATCGAATGTTCAGTCCTGATCTTGAGTTAAAACTTCATGCTGTATTGCTTGTGATGAAGTTTCACTGATCTGCAGTTGGTTCCTTCTATGGATCCTTATGCATAGTTGGTAGATTCTGAAACAAAGAGAGCTTATGAACATGAGCAAGGAATATTTTCATGTGTCACTTGTGGGTTTTTTTGTTTTGCTTGTGTTGCTATTGAAGCAGCTGCTCATTATCTATTGTTAGCCAGTTGCTAAGAATTGGGGTGCTGGTGATGATGACTACAATCACATCAGACATCCAAAGTCTCCCAACAGAAACCTTGGTTCAGGTATTTTCTCCTTCTTTTTCATGGTCTATTGAAAATTTATCATTTTATAGGCATTACTTTTCTCGTAACATATTGGCTACTAATTCAAAGTTCATATTTCAATGAAAAATTTGCATGGGCAAATGCAGTAGTGCTAAAACAATAGCGTAAGGATCAGGTTTACTCATGTAACGAGCATTAACTACTCTTCTACTTGTCATATTCTATGCCTGATGTATGTCCATATGCTGAAAATGATGTGTTGGCTATGCGACCATTTACCATCCATGAGACTTCACAGCTCCAAAGTTTGTGGTGTGAATAATTAAATGACTCATGTTTTGCATAAAATATGAGATTAGTTAGAAATGGAAAGGGCAAGAAAGTATAATTATACATTCTCTTTGCAGAATATTAGTATTAGGTACGCCTAGTTTGCTTATGGTGATTTTATGGTACAACATTCAATTTTGAATGTAGTGCATGAGAATTCTAGTGTTCTTATTGTTAAATCCATTTATGTTGAAAATATGGCTACGACTTGTGATTTGAACTTTCATGTGATCATTTGCAGGGCTGGTAAGAAAGAAACATGTAATATACGTGGTTCAGATTCGATCTCTGTGGCAAAGCATGTGTGTTGGGTCAAGACCCGATATGATTCTTCATCTGATTCAAGCACTGAGCCAAAGAAAGTCAGAGGTATCATGCAGTTGCTGTAGGCCAAGCCCATGTTCCACTATCTCTGACTGCTGTGAGTGCTGAGACTGTAGCTTCCCCTGTGGTCCATGTGATCCTGGCAGCAGTGCTAAGACAAAATGGAAGTTTCTGTAAGTGTTCGACAATTAAGTTACAAAATGATTGAAATACATGACATGGAAAATGCCAACATCCAGAGGCCATAGGTGATCCTACTGCAAAAATTAACTCTACTGGATTGTAAGCTGAGAAGGAAATGGAAAAATCTAAGATGTAAAATCCGCTATTACATTCAGAGAACGCATCTAAGTCTGGAAAGCCGAATATGAAAGAGCTATCCATTGACAAAGTTGTTCACCCCAGGACAAGTCTGGCATCATATTACAGCATTTTACAGGTTTTAGACATTGGGTAAGCCAGGTAAGTATTATGTGTTGTCTGTTTATTGTGATTTTATTGTGATTGGTAAAGACATTCATGCACATGGTTCATGGCTATACAGAGCCCTGAATGTTAGTGTTTGCATGTTGATCAAAGACTTTTATCATCATCGTGAACTCACTTAAGTATTTCAGGCCTGAGGTGAAAGCAGTCAGTGGAGAGGTTCTGTGAACATTTGTGTACCATGAAATTTTGGCAAGTATTTTGGACCCTTGCTCTTTTGCGACATTATAGTTGCAACTTTTGTTGTGTTAGTACCCATCATGTTCTTATATTTTTAGATTGGATTCTTAGAATACTGCAAAAAGC
>NW_011628200.1:33448-35451 GCF_000512975.1 Sesamum indicum
TAGGGAGTGGTAAGTTTGATGATTGTTTGATCATGAGACTATAGATTGCGAGTTGTGAGGTAGTTTGTCCCACTATTTTACTTGAATTATCGCCTTGGTTTCAGTTACTTGTCCATGCTAAGAAAAGCTGCAAGGTAAAATATTGCAGTTGACCTTACTAATCTCTATGACCATTTCTTTGTGTTCACCAGTGAATGTAAAGTAAAGGTAACTGCAACTTGGTTGCCATACTTTTATCGAGATTATTGGCCTGGTGTTGCAGAGGTGTATCAACTACAACAAGAAGAAAGGCATTCTGGCCATGCATCAAAGGATCTACGGTTAACGAACAAAGTAATTTCGCTATCAAATTCGAAAAGTTTGCTTGTCCTTTTCAGTGTTGTAAGCAGGGATCATTTTATTTTAGCATCTATCAATTTTGATATTCTTGTTATTGTCCTACTCTATCACAATTTTAAGTGCATTAGCTTAATATACAATTTTTAGTTTATTATGTTGTGCCCTATGCCTTTATTTCATTCTTTGTGCGACTCTCGTCCTTACACATATGAAGTAGAATTGTGGCTGCTGCTCCCATTTTTTGGTTCTCAAACTTACTTTGTTTATGTAGCTCAGTGGAACAATATTTCGCTTGAAGTTACGCTTCATCATGGTGCACATACAGCATTGCTGCGGTTGCATTCTGATGGTTGCTGGAAATCCTTGGGTTTGCAAACAATGCGAAAATTTTCAGCTGTCTGACAAGTAAGGATTCTCCTGACTTCTAGTTTTCAAGTAAATCCTCTCCATGTGTATTTCATTTTCCTAAATAGTATTCTATTTCAGGTTTTGGTGATTAGTGGTGCTATTGCACTTTCATGTTATTGGTAGAAGAAAGAAAAAAAGAGAAGGAATGCTGGGGTTTTGGTGCTTTAACCCTTGTTTCTTCTTTCTTAACCAACCTTCTCTTTCTTCATGGTTGGAGACAGGGGCACGGGAGGAAATAATATTGCTGATTTAAGTGTAATAAACAACAATTGACTGACAGAAGCGGAATAAGTTGGTTTACATATACCATGTGATATAATTTCATGTATCCTTGAGAAAATCTTTTTTCTTGCATTGCTTGTGCACCATAATAAGCTGCTCATAATTAATGTTTCTGCTAGATTTCTCTTTGCTTCTAGTATAATTACTGCTCTTAAGAATGAAAAGAGAAGTGTTAAATAGTGCCCTTCAATAGTTTTTGCATATAATATGATTTGGGTGCAGCGACTGGCCACAATTGTTATGTTTGAATACTTTCTGTCGTTTTGTTATTTTTTAGACTTTGTTGCTTGAAAATTACGTTTATGAAACTCTGCCAGGTTAGCAGATCAAAAGTTGATGCATATACTCGTGTTCCATTCTCTATCACAGGGAATTAAAACAGCTGCTGAACTGAGGAGGGAACAAAACCTAACAGTGCCTGTCAAACTTCACACAGTGAGAACGTGTTATAGCTCTTTTTCATTCCTAGTCCAACCTTAAGAAAGAAAAAGCTAGATTCTTAAATGAAGAGAGATTCTAAACATGAGCAGGGACTATTTTCATGTGTCACTTGTGGGATTTTGTGTTTTCTCTTGTGTTGCTATTGAAGCAGCTGCTCATTATCTATTGTTAGCCAGTTGCAGCACATTTAATTATTGGGGTGTTGGTGATGATGGCCACAATCACATCAGAGATGCAAAGTCTCCCAAGAGATGCAAAGTCTCCCAACACAAACCTTGGTTAAGGTATTTTCTCCTCCTTGTACTCAGAAAATGGTCTATTGAAAATTTATAATTTTATAGGCATTCCCTTTCTCGTAACATATTGGCTACTTTTCCTAAACTAATTCAAAGTTCATATTTCTATGAAAATTTGCTTGGGCATATGCAGTAGTGCTAAAACAATAGTGTAAGTTTGTGGTGTGAGTAATTAAATGACTCTTGTTTTGCATACAATATGGAAATAGTTAGAAATGGAAAGGGCAAGAAAGTTTA
>NW_011628200.1:36134-40828 GCF_000512975.1 Sesamum indicum
AAGGGAGAACAACACAAGGAAATAGGGGGATGAAAATGTTGGCAAAATCTTCGTTAGTGAGTTTGTGGTTTCTATGTTTGGTAGCTTACATTTAAGCATGCCAACTAGCAATTTTAGATATTATTGGCTTTTACTTGGTGGGGAATTTTCTTTTGCCATGAATTTTTGAGTTGAACCTTGTGGATACACTCCTTGACCTAGAGAATTTGATCACTTCAGCTCTGAAAAAGGTCTTGTCATCTGGGTATCTATTACGCATTTGTGCTGCTGACAAAGAATGCATTAATTTTCTCTGTGATTCTGTAGACTTTGGGAGCATGGATGACATTTCTGAAGTTTCTGGTGGAAAGGATGGAAATGATTCTGAGTATGAGCTTTTGGTTTGCAGTCCATCCAAAATTGAGGTTAGTAAATCTTTTTTGTTAATCTGGGAGTTGTCTTACCAACATTGTTTTCATCCCAAACATTGAGGTGTAGTTAAGCTTAACTGCTCAACTTCTATGCAGAAAGAGATATTGTATGAGATTACAACAAAATGATGAAACTGTTAATGTTCCTCTTTATCAGCAGAAGATGATTATGTAGATGTTAAAACTTATCTAGCATAGATTGTGTTGTTTCTTTCAATTGAGAGTTCATGGGCTGTGTTTCCGGGCAGTCTTAGGTGGCTCCTTCCAGCCTGGAGAGTTCAAGGGATGAAGGTGGATTCCTACTTGGAAGTCTCTTCCAAACAGTGATAAGTCAGTATTGGGAGTTCTCGGAAAAGTGACTTGCCTTGTTTCTCATAATTGGAATGACGTCTGAAAAATAGATGCCTCTTGTGGTATACACTATGCTGTTCCGTGCTTGTACTCAGCTTGAAGTTCTTCGATTGTACCACTTTCTGACAAGGCCTCGTAGCCACATAATAAGATTTGACGGGGAATGAAAACAGTTGTTGATTTTACCACTTTATGATGACGGCCTTGTATCACATAATAAGACATGACAGGGAATGAAAACAGTTGCTGAACTGAGGAGGGTAACCTTCCAATGCCGATCAACACGGATTCACTTTACACGGTGAGAACATCCTATTATAAGCTCCCTTTCATTTATCCTTTATAGCTCTTTTTCATTCGTACTCCAACCTCAAGAAAGAAACAGGACTAATAAAGAAATTGATTTTTCATTTATTTGTGTTCATTTCTAACCATTCGTTTCTTTTTGCGCACAGCCTATTGACAAGAAGCCAACGAAGTTCAATCCATTGGTCACAATACTTAAATTTATGTGATGCGCTTTTGATTGATAATTTTTTTATTGGTGATTTTATAATGTTTATTCTTTAATATGCTTTTTATTGGTGTGAACATTAAATGAAACCACATATTGCTTCAACTTCTAACTTAACTCAATCACTTAAGTTTCCTATCTTAATTTTTTTGAAAAATATATATAGATATATATATTTTTTTTGTTTATTTTCTAACTTACTTCTAGTTCAATGTTTATTTTATTCTTTTTATTTACCTTATTTGAATGTTGGTGATATTAATTGTTTATAGATTTTTTATTAGTTTTCATATTCAATATATAGGTTATAAAACTTATCATTATTTTAACTAATAACAATTTTTTATTATAGGGGCAATTAGTTATGAGGTTACTAAGGATTAAATTTTAATTTGTATTTATAATTAAATTTTTATTATCGAAAGGTAGTGGATTTTTTATATAATCTATACAAATATAAATTTATAAGTTCAAATTATTGTTTATAGAATATTAAATTATTCATTTAACGTATTAATAAAATTAGTTACTAGATTATAAATTTAAATTAAAAATTTATTACACTACAAGTAACTAATTTATATTTTCAAAAGGTAGAGGGGAAACAATATTTATGAGAAAGTATTATTTATACTAATTTATTTTACTTATTTTATTGATCTTTATATAATTTGCACCTCTACAACTTTATTTTATTAACTTCAATGAATCTGTAATAATTTACATGTCTTAATAATTAAACTATTAAATTATTTATCTAATATATCAATAATACTAGTTGTTATATTGTAAATTTAAATTAGAAAATTTTCATACTGTACATTTTTAACATTAATTAATTTGTTCTTTTAACTTGCAACCAAAATTTTGTTTTGAAAGAAAAACAATAATATGATCCTGTATATTTTTGTATTATTTTTTTATTGTATACAATTTACACCTCTAGTAATTGAATATTAAATTATCTAACAAAAATATTAATAGAAATTAGTGTAGGTTATAAATTAAAATAAAAAATTATGAATATTGTTTCAGATTTTAAAATTATAAGGTTAATTTTTTAATTTTTAATTATAATTAAAATTTTATAATCAAATTATTTTTTTATTGTATACAATTTACACCTCTAGTAATTGAATATTAAATTATCTAACAAAAATATTAATATAAATTAGTGTAGGTTATAAATTAAAATAAAAGATTATGAATATTGTTTTAGATTTTAAAATTATAAGGTTAATTTTTTAAGTTTTAATTATAATTCAAATTTTATAATCAAAAGATAAGGGGCATTATGGGAATGAATAATGTGATTATTTTTTTAATAATTTATACTTATTTAAATTTTAAGTATATTTTAACTTGAATATTTTACTAACCTTTTTTTAATTGAAATTGTATATAGAACTTACACCTGTTAATAATTAATTATTAATTATTTATTCAATAAATAATAAAATGAGTTATTGGGATATAAAAGTTTAAAATATAAATTATTTTAAAATTAACAGATTAATTTTTAAATTTTATTACAAAAAAGAAGATAATATTTATAGGATTGAATAATATGATTCTATATATTTTTGTATTATTTATATTTATTTAAGTTTAAATTATTTTTTCAATTTTCTAATTGAATATGTATATAATTAACACCACTTAATAATTAAAATATTAAGAATATTAGTTACTTTGTTATATATTTAAATTAAAAAATTATCATACTAGTTAATTAATTTAAATTTAAAATTGAAGGATTAAATTTTAATTTGTATTTATAACTAAATTTTTATTGTAAAAAAGTTTTATATAATTTATACAAATTTAAATTTATAAATTTAATTAAAAAATTATCAGATTTGTATAAGTTATTAAATTAATTATTTATTATTATTGATAACTAAATATTTAATACCAAAATAGAGGGGGTGTTCGAAGCAATATTTATGAAAATCGATAATTTTATTTATATTTACTAATTTAAATTTAAATTAATTTATTAGTTTCTTTTATTGATCTGTATATAGAATTTAACCTAAATTCTAAATAATTAAAATATTAAATTATTTATTGAATATATTATAAAATTAGTAACCAGGCTATAAATTTTAAATTAACAAATTGTCATACTTGAATAAATTTATTTTTTATTTTTAAAATTGGAAGATTAATTTTTGTTTTTTTATAAATTATTTTCAATTTCTAAATTAAAAAATTATTTTATCAAAAAATAGAGGCTAAGTCAAAATAATATTTATGGGATTGCATACTATAACAACATATATATATATTTTGGTGTTATTTTATTTAATTTTGTATTGAATTTGTATATAATTTGCACATCTTATAAAATTAATTACTAGACTATAAATTTAAATTAAATAAGCATCACACTTTTATAAATTGTTTTAAATTTTTATAATTAGAAGACTAATTTTTAGTTTTTATTAGCAAAAGATAGAGTTGTTATATTTATGGGATTGAATACTAGTTATATTTATTTAATATTTTTTATTACACCTCTGAAATTATTGTTGAATATTATTGTTAATGTATTCACACTAGTATATTTTTAGAGCAGATTATTATTTTTTTTCTATATAGTCTTTTATTACCAAAAGGTAGAGGGTCAAAGCAATATTTATGGGAATTTATAATATCATCCTGTACCATTTTTATAATTTACAAATAATTTAAATTATATTAATTTTTTTAAGTTGCACTTCTTAATAATTAAAATATACTAAATTATTAATATGTAAATATAAATTACTTACTAGGTTATAATATGAATTACATTTAAATTCCTTGTATTACTTATATTTTAAATAATTTATTGGATCTATATACAATAAAAATTTAAATTAATTCATTGTATGGATTAATTTTTATTTAGGATAAAGGGGGTGACATATATAAATTACTTACTAGGTTATAATATGAATTACATTTAAATTCCTTGTATTACTTATATTTTAAATAATTTATTGAATTTATATATAATAAAATTTTAAATTAATTCATTGTATGGATTAATTTTTATTTAGGATAAAGGGGGTGTCAAAGCTTTTCATTGAGAATGAATATATGATTACAAATTTCCATTTAATAATTAAATGGTAATTCATTAGTTACTAGATTATAAATTTCATTAAAAAGTTTATCACACTTGTATAATTTCATTTAGAGAGGGTGTCAAAATAATTATTTACGTAAATGAACAATATAATTTTATATAATCTAAAATTAGTTACTAGATTATAAATTTAAGTTAAAAATTTATTACACTACAAGGAGATTTCAAACCAATTCTATAAGGAATTAGTCGTAAGAAAGATACTTTTGAATATTTGGTCTTGAAAGAAAGTTTTATTACTAAAAAGTGGAGGGCCTTATATAATTTTTCTATAACTTTATGT
>NW_011628201.1:0-6764 GCF_000512975.1 Sesamum indicum
AATGATACTGTAGTTGAAGGCTTTGTTGATTGTGTAAGGCTTGCATGGGTTGTACAATTGATTATGGTACAGGATGGAAATGACGCAAACGAGGCACTGACAAGTACTTTGTCTAATGATATGAAAAGTGTTTGCTCATGTTTGGACATCATTTTTGCCAATAATGTTTTCCAGTTTTGGCTGGATTAGATCTTTCATACAGCAGCATATCAGGTTGGTGATTAAACTTTCTGCAAGCTAATTTGACACCAGCCGTGGTATTGCAAGCTCCTTTATTTAATTTTAATCAGGCTCTTGACTGGAATGCAAACTTCCTGGTTTCCTGAATCATGACTAGTCCTAAACTGATGTTGTGTCAAAACCCCATTTGTTCTCTGTGGATGAATTCTTTATTTATTGAGTGATTATAAGATTGTGTCCTTCCTTAATGCTCTATCAAATCCGTGCAGTATGTAATATTGTTTTGGGCTTCTACTTCTTTTCTTTTGGGTTTAGCCATCTTTACTTCAGAGCATGTCATTTTCTGTTCTTGCTGCTTCACTAATTTCTTAAAGGAACTGAAAAGAAAGCATGCTTGCCTTGATATACCACCAAACAGAATCACCCGTACAGAGATAGTTATTGTGAAAATTTTAATCCAATCTAAATAAATACATTCGTCTTGGTTTGCTGCCTGTGATTTGTCATGAGCAGCTGGATGATTTCTCTCTCATGCTTGAATGTGATAAATGAAGTGATTCTAAAAGTGCTTGGATAGGAGGGGTGCTCAACGTATTTCTGGGCTTCTCTTTGTAGGAACTGACGTAAATGATCTGATAGCATTTGCTTCCTGCAGGCTCTAAAGACATCAAAGACATATTTTCTACTTTGAAACAGAGTGCTGCGGAACTCATTGGGGGTTTGGACTGCTTGATGCATCAGGTCCGTATCTTCTTATCTTGTTATGTATTTTATAGTGCACCTTAGTTGCACTAAGGCATTTCAGAGTTTGGTTATACATTAGGTGCATGCAGTTCAAATGTACTCACATAACATTTATTTCAGTTGTCTATGTATCTCGGAGAGATTATCCTTTTCTTAATCTATACTGATTTAGTGCTCTTTCAAGTTTTCCTCGCCCATTACTATGAAGGTGTACATTAAATTTATTTTCTTACCTTGACTGAGATTTATTTATGTTTATTACACAAATCGATCCCACTGTACTAATTACATAGGTTAAATACAGTTATATAATGTCAATACAGAGTGAGAAGTGAGAACAAAGAATTGATGGACCCGGTACTCATTTTCTAATAGCGTGGGAACTTCTGTAGGTTCTAGCGTACATGTGGTATATACTATTTTATATTTGCTGATGACCATATAGAAAGAATATGTATTCTTATAGGCTTACCATGAAATTTTGCTTATAGATTTCCTCATGGTATGATTTTTCTGCAAGTGTTCAACCAATTTCTGACAATATGGTTTAAGGTCATCTGCGATTTATTTTTATATGCAAAAGCACTGTAAGTTTCGTATTTATGTGGAGCATGAATCTGCTAGAGCCAAAAATTCCTCCATAAATAAACTAGTATCTGTGTTGGAAAAATGGAATTTTTTATCTACACTTGCTTGCTTTTTCCTTCCTTTTTCATTTTTGATTCTTGTTTTGGTTAGGAAATTTTGAATGCGTCTTTCCTGTTTATGTCATTTTTCTATTTTGTTATTACTGATAATGCAAAGTTCTCTCTGTTTGTGCAGATAGCATATAGCCTTCTATTCTCTCTTGTCATCGCTTTCATATCACATGCTTTGAGCACAGTACCGAACAAAGCGTCTGTCTTGTCCCAGGATGCTTCTTTTAGGCGTGAATTTCATGAGATTGTAAGATAAAACCTTACCTATTTGTTTGACACTGTACCTCTGTCTATGACATTTTGAACCTTACTGGATCCTGTGCTTCTTCCAGGTGATGGTTGCTGGAAATGATGCTGTAGTTGAAGGCTTTGTTGATTGTGTAAGCCTTGCATGGTTTGTACAATTGATTGTGGTACAAGACGGAAATGATGCAAACGAGGCACTGACAAGTACTTTGTCTAATGATATGAAAAGTGTTTGCTCATGTTTGGACATCGTTTTTGCCAATAACGTTTTCCAGTTTTGGCTGGATAAGATCTTTCATACAGCAGCATATCAGGTTGGTGATTAATCTTTGTGCAAGCTAATTTGACACCAGCGGTGGTATTGCAACCTCCTTTATTTAATTTTAATCAGGCTCTTGACTGGAATGCAAACTTCCTGGTTTCCTGAATCATGACTAGCCCTAAACTGATGTTGTGTCAAAACCCCATTTGTTCTCTGTGGCTGAATTCTTTAGTTATTGAGTGATTATAAGATTGTGTTCCTTCCTTAATGCTCTATCAAATCCGTGCAGTATGTAATATTGTTTTGGGCTTCTACGTCTTTTCTTTTGGGTTTAGCCATCTTTACTTCAGAACATGTCATTTTCTGTTCTTGCTGCTTCACTAATTTCTTAAAGGAACTGAACAGAAGGAATGCTTGCCTTGATGTACCACCAAACAGAACCACCCGTACAGAGATAGTTATTGTGAAAATTTTAATCCAAACTAAATAAATACATTCGTCTTGGTTTGCTGATTGTGATTTGTGATGAACAGCTGGATGATTTCTCTCTCATGCTTGAATGTGATAAATGAAGTGATTCTAAAAGAGCTAGGATAGGAGGGGTGCTCAACGTATTTCTGGGCTTCTCTTTGTAGGAACTGACGTAAATGATCTGATAGTGAGTCGAGGATTATGTTGATGGATATGCGAGGGTGGGGTACAGCATTTCCGACTTCTGTTAAAAGAGTTCTAAATTTTGCTTGTACGTATATCTGGTACAAGTTGGTTCAAAAGAATTATGAAGGGCTGTTCATTTTGTTTTTCCCTTCCCTCAATCTTTACTCACTTCAACGAGCAGGCCATTCTTTCACGTACATAAAGCACTGGGCCCCTTAAAGCATTCCTTTGGTTATGAGCTTGGTTACATAAAAGATTGATGTGTGGCACGTAGAGTAAAATAGGATCAGAGCTTTATCCTACAATAAACCGGTTGCCTTGCAAGCCATTTAAAATGGGAGTCAGTTGTCCGGTATTTATGCTTATCGTCACATGAGATGCACATTGGCGACTGATTGAGCAAACAATTGTAGAACGGTCACTGGAATTGTTTCACCTCCTTAAACTAAGATATAGTTTCCTTAGGATATCCACGTGTACTAGTATCCTTAAACTCCTGGTGTTTTAAAGATGCAACTTTTCATATTCTCTTGTGCCTTTTCTTTTCATGGATATTATAACACTTTCACTTTGGAAGTGGGGTGTTCCTTTCTTTGCCTTCCAGAGAGGTTTGAGATGTTTTCGTTTTTTTTCTTTTGTTTTTAAGCTGAACTAGGCAGTGGCTGGATGGTGGCTCCATCAATATGCACATTGTTTCTTAATTTCAGAGCTTTGGTTAATGAACCAAACTCTTCCTCTATTTCTTATGTGCAGGGAATGCTTTCTGGTGAACCGACTATTGTTGATGCTGCTGCTGCTCTGCTGAAAGCTACAGTTACTAGGAACCCAAAAGCAATAATCCGATTCTACAGTACAGGCGCATTTTATTTTGCTCTGGCTTACCCTGGATCTAATTCTTTCAATTGCCCAACTCTTCTCAGTGACTCATGTTTATCAAGCTTTTCATGGTGGTGAGGACGCTGCAGTTTCCTCTTCTCTACCTTTGGCGAAACGAAGTGTTTTGGGCGGCCTCTTACCTGAGTCATTGCTTTATGTACTGGAACGTAGCGGCCCAGTTGCTTTTGCCGCAGCAATGGTTTCTGATTCTGACACTCCTGAGATTATTTGGACACACAAGATGCGAGCAGAAAATTTGATCCGTCAGGTAGCCCTGAATCTGCAACTGGAGTTTGCTACTTGTCTTTCACCCCAAGCATCTTTTGTTAACATTTAGTATTTACATTCTAAAACATGGTGGTAGTTGAGTCATCCTCAATGCAAATAAGTGCTGCATTTAACTCTCATTTTTATTTGATTTGGTTCTTCAGCATCTTGGTGATTCCCCCAGAAATTGTCACAGCATTGTCATTCCTTATATGACTATGCTCCAATGCAACCAGTGACATATCCAGAGCTGAAAGATAAAATGTGGTGTCATCGTTATTATCTCGAAACTTATGTGATGAAATTAGATTTCCTAATTGGCCTATTGTTGAACATGTTGAGTTTTTGCAATCATTGCTAGTAATGTGGAGAGAAGAGTTAACTCGAAGGCCAATGGACCTTTCTGAAGACTTTGCTTGCAAGGTACTAGAGATTTCCATTGATGAAGTATCCAGAGATGACGCCCCTGAAAAACCAAGTTTTGAGTCAGTTGAGGAGATACCTAATATATCAAAGCAGATTGAGTATATTGAGGGAAAAGCTCAAGAGACAGTATAGGAAACTTGCAATGAAGTATCTCCAAACAAAAATCCTGAAGGGAGGGAGAATTTTCTGGCGGTGCAGAAAGCTTATGAGTGCTTGCAGGTATGCCTAATTCCTTGATCCTGTGTGAGGATCTGTCGTTACTCATAACAAACGGAGACTATATGATTAAGCTTGAGAAAAAAAAAAGATCATATAGACAAGGGATCTTATAAGCTGCCAGATCTTATTTCAAATGAATTAGTCGACTTGTTTAGACACCGTTTTCACAATTAAGCTGTTTATTTGACTGGTAGAAAGTGCTCTAAAGGTATTTATGCTGTCAAGATGAGCCAAATGCTTTTTTACACATATAAATGGATATCAGTATTGGTTTTAAATATATCTTGGAACAAGGAAGGACACGGGACTATATATTTATTTAATTCTTAGATATGATACTACCTAAATTTAAGGTGTGGACCAAGAAATAAATTTAAATATATAAATTTAAGTGGCATTTGCGGCAGAGTGAAAATGTAAATCATAGGGCTTTCCTATGAGGTTTGGACTACTTACATATGTTTCCCTTTGGTTTTGTTGCCTCCATCTAATATTTCATTCTGCAATCAGTAAACTTCTTGGAATATGATCAGCAAAGTTGGACAAAATTCCTAAGTTGAACCCTACATATGAGGGTTTTTATGAGGCATGTCTTTGGCCGGAATGCAATCCTCTTTAATTGGTTGTATTTCTTCATATTTGAGTTCCATGTTTCATATTTTCTTTTTAGTGATCTACTGCTTTCTTATTCCTCTTCCTTAGGTGACCATGCAAGGATTGCAAGGTCCCCAGACTTGGAGGTTGTTGCTTCTCTTAAAGGGCCAGTGTATTCTATATAGGCGATATGGGAATGTATTGATGCCATTCAAATATGCTGGATATCCTATGCTCCTAAGTGCCATTACAGTGGACAAGGATGATAACAATTTTCTTTCCTCTGATCGAGCACATCTTCTAGTTGCATCCTCGGAGCTTGTTTGGTTGATGTAAATTCATCATCTGCCTTTAATTTCCATATCATTCTTCTTTAGATAAGTACTTGGTAAATGTACTTTTGCTTATGCTATTTCCACATATTTAACTTTCAGATGCGAGTCTTCACCATTCAATGGTGAAGAGCTTGTGAGAGATGGTGGAATACCTCTTCTTGCAACCCTCCTTTCCCATTGCATGTGTGTGGTCCAGCCAACAACTCCTGCCATTGAACCGTCCGCTACTATTGTTGCTAGCATAATGCGAACCTTTTCAGTTTTGAGTCAGTTTGAAAGTGCGAGAACGGAGATGCTCGAATTTTCAGGATTAGTTGATGACATTGTTCATTGCACTGAACTTGAGCTTGTTCCTGCTGCTATTGATGCTGCCCTGCAGACCATTGCTCACCTTTCTATCTCCTCTGAAATTCAAAATTCCCTTCTGAAGGCTGGTGTGCTGTGGTAAGATAGATCATTATATTGTTATGATTATGCTTTCATCAGTTTTCTAGCATGAGATTCTAGTTTCTGGAAGTTTGCAGAACACTACTGTTTCTGTTATGGATTTCTTGACCGTCCTTTATATTTATCGCTTAACCTGGCTCCAAGTGACATATTAATCAGTGACTTAGCTTCTATTCGTTCATTACTTTTCACTCTTTTGCCCATATAATTCTTCGCAGCTCATATATGGATGTTGAATAATGAAATTACCCATGTTGGTCTATTGATAATGCTCTTTGTGCTCATGTGGATGACTTTGTTGCTGGCATTTTCTCTGTGTCTGTCTGAGCTTGTATAGAAAATTTATTTGCTTGTGAAGGTGGTCATATTTTTATTTTTTTAAATTGAACAAAATGTTGGAACTCTAGTGTTGAAGATGCTTTGTGGTGACTATTCTTTGAATGGCAGTAATGTACTTTTTCTACGTGAAGTGTGAAAAATTAAGCTTTATGAACAATATGAATTTTGAAGCCACTGCATCAGCTGGTACATGACTGTTACATCTTACAAAAACCACTCCGATGTTTCTCAAAAAACTGTCGTACCTTGATGTTATTGTTTTCTCTTGTGGTCTGTTACTTGAATCGAGGTCCATTTACAAACTTGAGGGTTCATAGAGTAATGTTTATTTGTTTGGTACCTTTTGTTGAGTCAATTTGCTTGCGAAGAGAGTCGAACTTTTATTTTAAAATTGAACAAAATCTTGGAACTATTGTGTTGAAGGTACTTTATGGTGACTATTCTTTGAAAGACAAAATTTCTTTATTCTACGGC